>NW_024962262.1:57862243-57876753 GCF_019238085.1 Lagopus leucura
AAGCTGACTGCATCTACGTTTGAAGCAGATTTGATAATGACCCTAAATATGGACCCAAGTGTTTCTTCTGCTGCTAACTGACCTAATGGATTTCATATTTGTATTTGCGGTATTTGTCACCACAAAATGCCAAGGAATCCTCAAGCTTGATAATGCCCCTCTCCTTACTCACTCAGCTGCAGCCCCTTACACAATACTTTGTCTGTCTGATTTACACCGAATTCCTGACAGGACCAACATACACCCTGTGTAATTCCTGACAGGACCAACATACACCCTGTGTATTCACAGTTTCACTAAATGTCAGGGATTGGAAGGGAACTTGAAAGATCATCCAGTCCAATCCCCCCGCCTTAGCAGGAACACCTAGATTAGGTCACACACGAATGTGTCCAGGCAGGTTCTGAATGTCTCCAGAGAAGGAGACCCCACAACCTCTCTGGGCAGCCCGTTCCGCTGTTCTCTTACATTCACCATAAAGAAGTTTTTTTTTCTAGTATTAATGTATTCATTTTTGATCAGATGCGGTGGAGTCTCCTTAACATCTCTGACACGTGCCCCCAGTAGACAGCAGAGCTCTCTGGAGAGGTTGTCGGGCAGCAGATGGGGGCCTCAGTGCCTCCCGGCATGGAGCCCCCAGTCACTAAGACAACGCCGGGCAACGGTGCCCAGCAGCTGCTCCCTGGCAGGGGCTCTCCATCACCCGCTGAGGTGATTCCCTGCGTCAGCATGGAACCGGAACCCCAGAGCCGATTGCATCACACAAACGTGCTGTGTTTGAGGGCCTGCAGGGTTGCCCTGGGGACCTGCCTGACAGCCCGGGGCGCATCATTCATTCTCTGTGAGGTGACACTGCAGTGTGGTGTCACAGTGGCTGCCTCATCCACCCTTGTGTCAGGGGTGGGAGCGGTGGCTCAGTCCGCTTGTGGGACCCGCAGGAAGTGGAACCAGAGAGAGCTTTGTGTCTATCTGGAGGCATCCTGCTATCATGGAGAGGCTGAGAGCCCTTCGAGGTGAGTCTCTCCACCTCTCTGGACACCACGACGCTGCCCAAGCACACGTGTGCCTCCAATGTCTGTTTAGGACGTGCCAGCAGCACTGTCCTTGCTCTGCCGAGCGCAGCTGCTCACCGTGGTTTCCCCAGTACCCCAGCAAGGGGAAAGCTCCCTCCCCTGTCCCCGCCAACCACACGCAGCCTCGTGCTGTGGGGCTGGAGGAGCGTTCCTCCCACAGCTGGCCGGGTGCTCGGCCCTGGCTCCAAGCAACACCTGCAGCAGCTGCTCTGCTCTTTCCTTCCAGGTCTCTTTGCTTGTGTGGGCTGCGTGCCCAGGCGTACGCGTCGCAGGGAGAGAAGCAGGGTGTCAAGCCCTGCCCCTACCTGCGCCGTGACCTTACTGCTTCAGCGCCTGCAAGATCAGGAGGTGAGTTGGGCACATCCAACCAGCAACCCTTGCCCTCCTGGCCCAGGGCTACGGTGCCGTGGGTGCCAGGCCCGGCAGCACATCCACAGGGCGATGGGTGGCAGCGGGCAAAGCGAGCGTGACTGATCCTTGTCCCCAGGGTGACCGAGCGCAGGCGTACTGTGAGCTGGAGAGCGCCCTGTGCCAAGACAGCAGCCGCCCGCCGTGCGGAGTGGTGAACCGGCTGCTGGCAGAGGTGTCCCGGGACCTGACGGCAGCCCAGGTGAGGGCTCACTCCCAAAGGCAAAGGGAACCAACCGCCTGCCCACGCTGGTGTTCTGCTGGCGGATGGTGGTGGCTTAGCTCTTCCAAGGGCCTCAGGCAGTCTCCTGGGCCGCGTGTCACCAGTGACTCTCTTCCAGGGCGTGACCAGCACTGTCAAGACAGCTGCCAGCAATGTCCTGGTGGCTCTGGCTCGGACGCACTTCACCTTGGTGATGGCTGAGCTCCAGAGCCACCTGAAGGCCACGGGGGACATGTCCAAGGAGTTTGTGCTCAACACCCTGAGCAAACTCTTCAGCACCTATGGTAGAGTACCCTCAACCTCCTGACATCTAGAACAACCGGGAAAGGGGTCTCTGCCCTCCGCGTGTGATCTGCATTGAGCTGGGGGATGCAGGGCTGCTCTCCACCTACCTTGCTGCCGGGACTCTGACTGTGGCCCTCTCCTTCCTCTCTGCAGCTCCACAGTGCATCCCCTTTGTGTGGCTGATGCTGGCAGGCCTGCGCAGTGTGGTGGGCCAGGTGAAGAGTGGCCAGATCCTGCGCATCGCTTGTGCTGGTGAGTGCCGGCCCCAGAGCAGCCCTGCTGCAGACTCTCACAGACTCCGTTTTCTCTCACTCTCTTAAAAAAAAAAAAAATAATAATAATAATAATAATAATAATAATAACTTATTTTTTTTAATTATTTTGTTTTTTCAGTTTTGAAACAGTGGCTGGATGGAGTCAAGAATTACTTGTCCTCAGGAATGCAATGCCCCTGGACTGCCATGGAGAAAGAGCAGATCTATGAAAACCTTCACGAGCTGCTCTTCTCTGTGGTGTGGAACTGGCAAGACTGCCAGGAGGAACAGGTGAGCACTGCTGCATTCCCAGCCCAGGATGGCAGCAGGGGCACCCATGTCGGCAGCTCTGTCTGTGCCCAGTGGGCTGAGAGCTGAGGGGTGATGAGAGGGAGTGGGCTGGCTCTGCAAAGGGCCCTGAAGTGGCTCTGTGCCAGGGAGCAGCTGCATGTCACAGCATTGTGGCATAAAGAGCTGGGGATGAGGGTATGGGGAAAAGCTGCCTGCCCTCCAGAGCGAGCCCATCTCCTGCTGGGTGTGGGGGTGTGGGGAAGGGGAAGGGAAAGGGGAAGGGGAAAGCCCTCTGTGTAGGAAGGGCAGACCTTCAGTCTTTGATGCCGGGCCTCTGCCATCCTCTCCAGGACAAACAGGCCGTCCTTGGGGCTGTGGCTGCCATGTTGGAGGTTCTCCTGCAAGAGGAGCAGCACCAAGAGCAGGTCTGGGAGCAGCTCCTCTGGCTCGTTCACCCGTGTCAGGAGATCCAAGACACTTGCAGGGTGGCCAAGGTGAGAGACATTGCGCAGGGCTCAGGGTAGACGTGGGGCCCGTGCAAATGCCACCAGGGGTCAGGGGGATGCAGGCAGGAGGCGGGGAGCCCTTGGAGAAAGAAGGAATGGGTGTTCAAGGGAGGTCTGAGGCTTCCTGAGCTCTTCAGTCAGACAAGGAACAACCCAGACAGGAGCCAGGAGGGAACCAAGAATCACTGGGGCTCATCTCCTGGGGATGGGAAGTTTCACCACCACTGTGGGGCTCTGAGTGCCTGAGGAGCTCTATGCTAACAACTGGGGGGACCACAGCCAGTTGCATCTGATGGGGGAGAAGTGGGCTGCTGGGTGGGAAATGCCTGCAAATGATGCCCAAACACGGCTCGATTGCGAGCAGAGAGACTCCCTTGGTGCCGCTGGGAGGTGGGGGATAAACAAGAACGCCTGTGCAGGAGCTTCTCCCTGCAGAGAAACAATTGGGAAACAGTTTCTCCACTCCCGAGTGGCTAGATGTGGCTTCATCCCTTTCTTCCTCTCCTGCTCTCTTGCAGAGCCTCACTATCTTCCTGGAGGCCTTAGGGGGCATTGAGTCTGTAATCCCAGGGGACAAGTTTCAGGACGTCACCAGTGCCGTGTTTTACCAGGTAAGGGGAGCCTATCCTTGCGCCCACAGCAGTTTCCCTTGTGGCTAAGTCGACTGCAAAGCTCCGAGCCCCTGAATAAGGCAGCTCAGCCTTAGCTCCTGCATGCTCAAGGCTGCTCTAGAGCCGTGCATGTACTCCCGGGGATGCCCTGGGGTGGGCTGGGTTTGTCTGCCTGTCCTCTTCCCGAGAGTGCCCAGGGAGACGAGAGCGGGCAGCACAGTGTCTTTTCCGTCCTCAGTGCTGATGTGATTGTATCAAATGGACCTTGTTCCCACAGCTCTATGACGACAGCAAGCAGCACAGCGAGGCTGATCGTGCACAGCTGACCCACTGCATCATGCTGCAGGGTAAGGAGAGGAGCTTTGGCCATGCTTGGCGCTGCCCTGGCCAAAACCTCTCTCACAAACCTCAGGAATGGGCGTGAGGTTCTTGCTAACATAGCGTGGGATTTCCTCCCTGCAGCCCGGATCTGCCCAGAGGAAACCATCCTGTTTCTGCAGTCGCAGCTGGGCGATGACTGGGAGCCTGGATGCGTGGCAGCCCTGGGTCTGCTGGGTGCTCTGGCTCGCTCTGATGGTCAGTACCACGGGTTGGTCAGTACCACGCGTTGGGACTGCCAGGGCTCCCTTCTGCCATCTGCGTTGTGGCTCCGCTCATGCTTTTGCGCATCTCTTGCAGAGCCCATGATGACGGAGATGCTGCCCCAGGTCGTCGAGGCTGTGCAGCGTCTGTGCAGCGACCCCAGCATCCGGGTGAGCTGGTTTGGGAAAAGAAAGCGCTGTCGGGGTGGTGATGCTGCTGCCAGCACAGGCAGGGCTGGGGTGACTAGAGAGGTGCTGGGGCATTGACCAGACGGTCATGATGGCTCCTGTGGGGAGAGCAGGCAGAGTGGAGCAGGCAGGTCCCTGTGCTGTGCATGGGAAGCGCACAGCCTGGTGTTAAGGCCTGGCCCTCATCTCAGTAGCTAAAGCCTCTCCAGTGCTCTTGGTGTCTCTGCTCATGCCCAAAGGGCTGCCCCGATGAGCAGGTGGCTTCCCTTTGCCTTCTGACCAGGAAAATCACACCCATAATTGACCCCTTGCAGGTGCGGACGGCTATTCTGTATTTCATCAAGGATCTGCTCAGTTCAAACACCCGGAGCTGCTCAGCCTGGGATGTGGTGGGGCACATCTTCAGGGAGTTCAGCCGCGTCACAGGAAGAAGGGTAAGGGCAGTGGGCAGCATCTTCCTTTGGAAGACCCGTGCTGCTCAGAGGCTGCTATACAGAAGCACCGCTGGGGCCACACCTGAGCCTCCTGAGAGGCTCCTGAGAACTGAGCATAACCAGTGTTTCAACACCACTGTTGTGCAGGCAGCCGGAGACCTTTCTGCCCGGGAAGCCCAGGAAGAAGGAGCTCTCCAGGAGCTGTGCATGGACATCCTGGGATCACTGGACGTCTCTGTGAGAGGGATGTCCAAAGTAAGTCACGCTCTGCCCCGCTGCTGCTCCCTGCCCCTGCACCACGTGTTCCTCGTCCCATTCCAAGACCCCAGGTCTCTCCTCCAATGTGCTCTGAAGCACACAGGACTCGGGGAAATTCACAGAGTCCTCTTCCTCTCCGAGCAGAGGCAGGAATGCTGACCTGCTCAACTGCCTCGTTCCCTACAGCTCCTGTGGCCGCGGCTGCTGTTGTTTGTGGTGCCAGCGCAGTACACAGGCATGCTGATCCCAGTCTCCCGCTGTGTCTGTGCCCTGGCTGAGAGAGAGGAGCTGACAGGACGGCGCATAGAACACCTGGATCCCCATTTCGTCAGCTCCATGTTTCAAGGTAGGAGCAAAAACTCCCCCAGTGAGCTCTGCTGACCTGTGGTAGCACCCAGAAGGGACAGCGGAGGTGTGCGTGGCTGGGCACGCAGTGTCTTGGAGTCTTACTCAGCACTTTTTTCTCTTTGCAGGCCCACTGCTGACGCCCCAGACACTGCTGGCACGACTGCTGGTGAGTAGATGCTCCAGAGGCCGGTTCTACGAGCACTCAGGAGGAAGCAGTGTGGCCATGGGCAGTGCTGTTGGCTGCTCCTTGCCTGCCAGAGAAGAGCCACGCTGCTTCCATCCTGGGGGGAAGCCGTTGCTCTTGCTGCAGAAGTGACCCTGCTTTTTCTTGCTCTCGCTCAGGTGGTGGCAGGCAGCCCTGGTGCAGGCAGCAGACTCCAAGCTGCTGCCTTACTGCTGATGAAAAACCTCCACGGCAGGTTCCACAGAGCTGTGGGGGCCATGTGGGCTACTGAGATCCCCCTGCTGCTGCAGTGTCTTGAAGGTAAAGTACTGGAGGGGAGGAAGAGGCAGAGGCAGGGAAGGGAAGGGGGGGAGTGAAAATGCAGCTCTGTAGCATGGCAGAGGGGAAGCACTGCCTGCAGCCCAGTTCTTGCTCTGCTGCTGTTCCCATTCCTGGGAGTCAGCACTGAGGCCCAGGGACCTATCCCACCAGAGATCTGCCCATTCCAGGACATGGATGGGCCCTTCATGTCCCCTCAGACAGCAGCCTTGGCGCACTTAGTTCCATGTTCCTGTGGAGGCAGTGTTTGTGGGGAGGGACAGGTCATTGTGGAGGGGGTGCAGGTCCCAGCTTGGCTGTGTCAAGTGCCCAGGCCAAGCCAGGTTTGCAGCAGCTCTTCTTCTGTGCCTTGATCCCAAGTAAGGGTCTTTGTCTTCCTATTGCTGTGCAGGGAAAGATGAGAGCTTCCCGGACACTGCCGAGTTTGAGCGCCGTCTGCTAAAGGTACAGCATTGCCGGGAGGCGCGGTGCAGAGAAGTGCTTGCCTGCCCCAAGTAGCCCCGCTCCCACGTGAGCCACTGTGGGGCAGGAACAGCCTCTCAAGCGCTGCTGCGGAGCGGCCGCACGCCTTTGTGGCGCTGCCTCTTCCGCTCTGTCCCAAGCCCAGGGGGGTCTTAGGAGAAGAGGGCGGGCGGCTTTAATGGAGGGAACGCTGGGGGAGCTGGGAGAGGGACTGTTCTTCCAGGCACCTCTCCCCAGAGGGCTGCAGCAACTTGGGAGCGAGGGAAGAGGCAAAGGGCAAGGGAACATTGTCTTCTCCTGTTCTCCGACAGTTTCTGAGGGTGTCGCTGGACACAATAGAGGAGAAGGCATGGATCGAGGCCCTGAGCTGTGAGCTGAGCCAGCGGCTGAGCAGCTCTGCCAGCAGCTCTGCAGAAAAGGTGAGTTCCCCCCGGCTCTACCCAGCGGTGCAGCTGCAGGTGTCCAGCTGGGGCTGGGGCTGCAGCTGGTGCTCTGCCCTTGCGGGATGCTGATGCTGCTTCTCCAGTCTATGCCCCCCAAAGGGCCTTTCCCTGCAATCTGCCCAGGGATGGCTAAAGCTCGGCCCCGCAGCTGCTCTCAGCAACCGCCAGGGAGCTTGGCTCCTTCCCACCTGGCCCTCCACCAGCAGGTTAAGCTGCTGCCACATCTCAGCTTCTTCCTTCCCTTCCCGTGCAGTCATTCCTGTACAAGGCTCTGGGCACGGTGCTGGGATCCTGTCAGGGAGTCCTCCACGTGCAGGAGAAGCTGCTGCAGCACCTGGAGGAGGCAAATGCAGAGGAGCCATGTGAGGCCCAGGTGAGCTCTCCTCTCCTCCAGCTCCTGTGAGCATCCCCGCTCTGGCCCTGGGGCAGAGGCCTTCTCCTGGCCCTGCTCCAGGCCTTTCAACCTCCGCACTGCTGTAGATTGAGGCCTGTAGATTCAGGCCTGTGCCAACGGCCCCTTGTTCTTTTGTGCAGGGAATCATCTCTCTTCTCAGCCATGCTGCTGAGAACAACTTCCACACAGTCCTGGCCACGCTCACCATGTTTGCGTCCAGGCTGTGCAAAGGCCGCAATGCCAGGATTTCCAGGCGCAAGAAGGTAAAGCGTTACAGGTTTCCATCTTGGCATTCTTCTGCCTTATTTTCCCTGCAGCTCCTGCCTTGGGAGCCCAGGTGCATCGCAGGGCACTGGGGGCCGTTAGCGAGTGTCTCAAGGCATTTCTTCCCACACAGATGGAGCTGGACAGCACGAGAGCTCATGCCACACGCAGCGCTCTCATGCTCGCCCACGGCAGCATGGCACTGCGTGCCTCCAAGGAACAGCTGCTCGCCCACCTGGAGGGAGACATCGTGGGCAACGTCCTGATGCTCTACAGCTGCAGCTGCCGGGTGAGAGCTCAAAGTGTGCCAGGGTGTCAGAGCGCCCAGCTGCAGCCTGTCCACATGGGGGGATGCTGAGATGGGCCTTCCCTTTCCAAAGGTCCCTCGGGGAACTGTTTGTGCCCAGATAAAGATCCAAGCCCTTCCCTTAGCGTTGTCCCCACGTGTGTCCCTTGCAGCCCTTGTCCCTTCCCGCAGTTCAAAGAATGTTCTTCTCTCTTGCTCCTCAGGACTTGCAGAACAACCTCGCGCTGGTGCAGAGCATCACCGACTGCAGCTCTGCCTACCAAGCTGTGGGTGATTCTACAAGCTTTAACCCCTCCTTGAAGAGCAAGCTGCTGGAGATCCTGATGGTGAGTGCCTGGAGACAGGGCTGTCTGCAGAGGAGTTCTGGGCTGCGCCACAAGGCTTGCTTCCCTGGGGGCATGCAGGTGTCCAGCAGCCACACGTCTCCAGCTGGTGGGGACCTTGGGTGCTGGCAGGCAGCGGCTGGGCAGCGGGCTGGGTGCACCAGCTGCTGCATCCTGCACTGCTTCCATGGGAAAGTGATGGGGCTGGTGTGTGGCAGTTGTGCCTGTCTCAGGGCCGGGTGGAACAGCTCTTGTGTGCCCCTTGCCCACTTTGACACTGTCTCTCCGGGACTTGCAGGACCTGATGAAGAAGTATTACTCGGGCATGCCTGTCTCCCCAGTGCCTCTCAAGGTGGTTCTGGCCCTGGAGCAGTTGAGGTAAGGGCTGAGGTTGCAAGTCAGGATGGTGATCCCCATTTTGGGTAGCTCCTGAGGGCCTGGAGGGGTCGGGGGGGGAGGAGCCACATCTACAGCAGGAGAGACGGCTGGTCTGTTGTGCCCAGCAAAGCTGAGGTTCTGGGCAGGGAGAAAGGCCCTGGTGCTCCTGTCCCCTAGCAGGGAAGAGAGGGAGAGCTGGGGTCTCCTTCCCTCCAGAGCGGGAGGTGGTTCACTGCTGCCGGGGAGGAGGTGGGCGCTGCTGGAGCTGAAGGCAGTGCTCAGCAGCATGAGCTGGGTGGGGTATTGGCTTTGTAAGCTGTCAATTAGGAGAAACTCAGATGTTGTCTGAACCAGCCTGGAGAGGTAAAGAGCCTTTCTGATTTCTCTTCCTGTTTTCCTCCTCTCAGCAAGCTGAAGCCCTCTTCTGAAAGCAAGGACCTGCGTGAGATGCTGGTCCTGTGCTGCAAAAACATCGTGACACACCCTTCAGCAGAGATGATGCTGAAGATCAGGAAGTCACAGCAAGCAGCACAGTACCTGCAGGTAACCTACCGTAACTTTCCCGGCCACCTCTCTGTCGGAACCCTACCTCAGCACACACAACCTCTGCTCCGGCAGCAGCTGTGATGCTACACGTCACTCCCCTCTTCTGCTTTCAGCTTCAGCAAACATCACTGAGAGCTCTGGGCCGGCTCATGGTGGTCCTGCTGGAGACAGAGCCCAGCGGTGGCTTCTTCCAGAACATAGTCCATGTGAGTATTCTTGGGGCAAGGGAGAAAGCATGGTGCCTGTCAATAGCAGGGGCAGAGATCTGGGGACTGAGAGGAGGATCAGAGGGGGAGAAATCTCCTGCTGATGTGCCAGCTCACTGCGAGCTGAAATGGGCAGAGAAATGGGCCCTGCAGGGGGAAAGCAGGAGCCAGCCCCTGGAGGCCACAGCCGAGGAAAAGCTCCTGGGTTAGGAGGCAGGAGTGTCTGCAGAGAGCGGGGCAGCAGTGCCGGTGCTCAGTGAGGCAGGAGGCCACATGGAGCAACAGGGCAGGCCTTAAGGGAAAGTGCTGGGAAAGGAGGGACAGGGAGAGGGGTGGCAGCAAGGGAAAGAAAAGACGTCCTCAGTGAGACAGATGCTCTACCCCAGGTCCTGCAGAAATCAATGGTATCGAGCAACGTGTGGGAGCGCAAGAGGGCCCTGCAGACCTGCTCCCAGCTGCTGGCTGTTTGTGAAGAGCTTCAAGTGAGTAAAGAGCCCCACCGCGTGCCCCCTGCTCCCTCCCCAGCGCCCCTGAGCTGGAAGGTGAGCTCTGCCCAGCTGTGCATGCTGTGTCACGGCATGGGAAAGGCACAGATGGGAGAAGCTGGGAAGAGCTGGGGCCGTCTACAGCTTTGTTCCTGCCTCTCACCCCTGCAGAGAGGAGACGCCTGTGAGCACTTTGGCTCCTTGGCGGGATTGCTGGCGCCTCTGACGTGTGACCCCATGCCCGCATCCCGCCAGCTGGCTGTCACCTGTCTGAGCTCCCTTCTGCGAATCCAAGGTGAGTGGAGCAGGCGTGCTCCAGCCCTCTGCCCTCCTCCATAGAACTACCAGAGCCCCACGGGCTGGGCCCTGTTTACAGGAGAGAGAGGCACCGTGCACAGCTCTCTTCTTGTCCCCATCCTGTCCTCTGTCTTTCCCCCGTGGAAAGCAGTTTCATTTCCAGAAGCATGACTTCCCTTTTCTCCCTGTGCTCTTTCCAGCCAAAGCGACCAACACAGACATCGAGACGGGTGACATCGGGGGCCTGTGCGAGGGGCTGCATGCCTGCAGCATCGCCTCTCAGCTCCAGACCACATCCAAAATGGCCATGGTATGTGGACCCAAGAAGGGGTGGTGTGATCTCTGTGGGTAGGCTTCTGCACGACCCTGTGCTGCTCCCAGCCTCTCACACTGTTTCCAAAATGAGCTGTTCCCGAGTGCTCTTTTCCCAGTGCAAGTAGCAGGAGGCTCTGAGCTATGTCTGGCCTTCAGGCACCCAGTGCAAGGCTCTGACTCCATGATGTGCGTTTGTGTGTGTGTGTGCACTTGCATGCATGTGTGATTGTGGCTGCTGGGAGGTAGGCTTTGCATGTAAGCAAACACCATGGGTGCAGAAGCTGAGAGAAGGCTCAACCGCCTTCCGTATAAACAGCAGGGTACAGACAGCTGCAGCAGAGCAGTGATGAGATCTCTCCCGCTTCTCATTTCTCTGCAGATCGTGTGCAGGAACTTCCCCCTAGAACGCACCGTTGACTTTATGACTGCCATCAAGGAGACCATCCGGAAAGCCAACGGAGTGCGTGTGCGTGCGTGTGGGAAGTGGATGACCACCTTCCTGCAGATGCACGGGAAGGACATCTGTTGGAACGTAAGAGACTTTCCTTCACGTGTCTTGGACTTTTGCTGGCTGTTGCACTATGACTTGTGCCGTTTGCCCCTTGTGCTCAGGGCATGGAGACCAGGGTAGCTGGCATGAAATTCAGGCTTAGGACTTGGCAGCATGTCAAGGGAGCAGGCACTGCTCATGCGCTGAATGTCCATGGTTGGGCCCTGCAGAGTGCAGGATGCAGCAAGTCATTCTTTCTCCCCTTCTTCTCTCAGGTGCCTCCGATCCTCTACATCCTGCGCAGCATCACATCGTTTACGCAGCAGAGCACGTTCCTGCCCTTCCTGTGCCAGGCGGTGGTCATCCTCACCCGCTGTCACACTGAGGCCGTGATGAGCAACTTCTCCCGGCCGCTTGGGCCAACGGACAGGTACTGGCACTCCCGCCTTTGCAGTTGCTGCAGAGGGATGTAGGGAGGAGGCAGCTTTTCTTTTTTGTGAATAGTCTCAAGTTGCGACTCTACTTTTTCTAGTGAGACATGGAGGAGAATAAGAGAATTTTGTCTTCAGCGATGGAGCCAATAGAAAAAAGAAGAAAGGATAAGAAAGGAAGGGAGGAGAGGAAAGGAGCAGGGAAGGAAAAAGGGAATGAAAAGGGAAATTTAAAAGGAGAAAAGGAGAAAAGAAGAGAACGAACAAAGAAGATGAGCTTAAAAATTGTACTATTTATTATAAATAAATACATACATACATACGTACATAAATACATAATTAAATAGTAGTTTTTTTTTTAACCAAGTCTTTATTTTAATAGCTGCTGTCTCTTCTCCATACCAGTTACAGAATCACAGTCACCAAATGTCAGGGACTGGAAGAAACCTCAAAAACTCATCTAATCTAATCCCCCTGCTGGGAACACCTAGATTAGGTCACACAGGAATGTGTCCAAGCAGGTTTTGAATGTCTCCACAGAGGGAGACCCCACAACCTCTCTGGACAGCCCGTTCCAATATTCTGTTACCATTACCATGAAGTTTTTTTCTAGCATTAATGTGGAACCTCTCATGTTCCAGCTTGTACCCATTGCCCTTATCCTGCCACTGGATGTCACTGAGAAAAGCCTGGCTCCATCCTCCTGACGGACATCCTTTACATATTTATAAGCGTTCATTAGGTCACCTCTCAGTCTCCTCCAAGCCAAAGCTTCCTCAGACTTTCCTCGTAAGGGAGATGCTCTGGTCCCTTCATCATCTTTGTGGCTCTGTGCTGGACTCTCTCAAGCAGTTCCCTGTCCTTCTTGAACAGAGGGGCCCAGAACTGGACACAATACTTCAGATGCGGTCTCACCAGGGCAGAGTAGAGAAGCAGGATAACCTCTTTTGACCTCCTAACCATGCCCCTTCTAGTATGTCCCAGGGTGCCATTGGCCTTCTTGGCCACAAGGGCAGAGTGCTGGCTCATGGTCACCCTGCTGTCCCCCAGGACCCGCAGGTCCCTTTCCCCTACGCTGCTCTCCAACAGGTCAGTCCCTAACCTATACTGGTATATGGGGTCGTTCTTGCCCAGATACAAGTCCCTACGCTTGCCCTTGTTGTATTTCATTCAAGTTCTCCCCGCCCAACTCTCCGCCTGTCTAGGTCTCGCTGGGTGGCAGCACAGCCTTCAGGCATGTCAGCCACTCCTCCCAGTTCTGTGGCATCAGCAAGCCTGCTCACAGTGCGCTTTACTGCCTCAGTAGAGGTTTTAGGCTACTACTCCTTGTGCTCTTGCTACACACCATCGAAAAGAGCCTGGCCTCACTCATTTGCCTCCCACCTTCCTTTAGTTATAAATAGTTGTATATAACATTTATGTGTAATAGTGATAAATATTTGCCAGATCCCCTCTCAGTGTCCTTTTCCCCAGGCTGAACGGAGCGCGGTTACTCAGCCTTTCCTCACATGGGAGGCCCCCAGTCATCCTTGTGGTCGTCCTCTGCTGGACTCCTTCTAGGAGGTCCCTGTCTTTTAACTTCACTTAATTGAAGTGCCCAGAACTGGGCACAGCAGTGTAAATGTGGCCTCACCAGTGCAGAGCAGAGGGGGAGGATCACCTCCCTCGACGTGCTGGCCAAGCTCTTTTGATGCCAACATGCATTTGGGCAATTCCTCATGGGCCACTTTAACTTTCTGTCAGTTTCCAAGAAAATTGTTTCAGAGCTTTTCAGGGACTGCTATATGCTTGCATCCTGTGCAAGAAGGTGATATTAATGCCTAATTCACCTAAGTGCGATTTTGCCTTTCTTGAGTATGTTGTTACTACTACTTTTAAGTTGTTTAGGATAATATTAGTGCTTGAAGAGATAATGGGTTTTTGGTTGTTATTGTTGTTTGGGAGTTTATTGTTCTCGTGCATTTTATGGCATGTATTTCTCAAAGCTTTTAATCATTATTTTACCATTTTATTTATCATCATTTATTTATCATTTTGTCTTAATTTTATCATATCTGTAACTTGCTTTTTTATGTTATTATATAATTGTGAACTTAGTCAGTTTTTCAAGAGAGAAGCAAATTCTCGGTGCAGCACAAAAAAGGTCTTCTACTAATCTATCACACATGGCAAGGAAATAATAAATGAGTCAGAACATAGAGGTTTAAGGCTATCCTACGATAGGCCTCCGATCAAAGTCTAGGTTCTGACCACCTGCTTCAGTCACCGAAGTCTCAGTCAGTGACTTCACTCCAGAGGTGTCGACAGAGTTTGGGCATCCAAGCTAAGCATCAGTGTTCCCTATACAGCCAGTAGAAAGCTGGAGAGTCGGAAAATCAGTTCTGGAAGATTTGAAGTGCTTGAACAAGTTGCCAGCTTTGCTATTGTCTGTGTACAGAATGAACAGCAGCAAATAAAGTACCACCTCCTCTGTGCTATGAAAAATGAGGTTGCTGCCTGCAAACTGTCTCCTGCAAGAGGCTCCTGCAGCATTGTGACTCCTAAGCTCTGCCTGGGAATCACTTGAGAGAGCATTTAGATCTGGTCCATGACAAAGCATGTCTGTGGCGCTGCTCAGCACTCCTGCTCATTGTTTGGGCTGTTGGAGAAGAACCATCTTTGCATGGAAATAAAGAGAAGCATACGAAGAATGAAATGATATTTTAAGGTGGGTTAGGAAAATGTTATTTGCTTTAACATACATCAGTACTTCCATGGACATCGGGAGCCTGTGTGAGGGGCTGCATGCCCACAGCACTGTCTCTCATCTCCAGATCTCATCCAAAACTGCAAGCTTAAGCGGATCCAAAAAGGGGTAGTGGGATTTCAGTAGAGGCTTCTGTACAACCCTATGCTGCTTCCAGCCTCTTATGCCATTTGCAGATTGAGCTGTCACCCTGAGACTGCTTTTCTCAGCAAGTAGCAGGAGGCTCTGAGCTATATCTGGCCTTCAGGCACCCAGTGCATGGAGCTGATGACATGACATGCATTTGTGTGTGTGTGACTGTGTGTGCATGAGAAGAAAGAAAAGAAAGAGAGGAGAAAGAGAAAGGAAAAGGGATAGGGAAAGGGAAAGGGAAAGGGAAAGGGAAAAAGAAAATGGAAAGGGAAAAAGAAAATGGAAAGGGAAAGGGAAAGGGAAAGGGAAAGGGAAAGGGAAAGGGAAA
>NW_024962262.1:57876763-57890068 GCF_019238085.1 Lagopus leucura
GAAAGGGAAAGGGAAAGGGAAAGGGAAAGGGAAAGGGAAAGGGAAAGCCTGCTGTCTACTGGGACACCCAGGTCCTTCTCTGCAGAGATCCTCTCCTGCAGGTCAGCCCCTAGTGCAAAAAATGCAGTTGTGTTTTCTGTTTTGATACAGGAATTAGAGAATAGGTTTCAAGACTGCCAAAAATTCATTCACTTTTTTGTTTCTTTGTGGATCCATTTTTTATTGTCATAAATGCATTACTGGCTAATTTTCAGATGGAGCATGTAGAACCGCAATCTGAAGTCTGATCTCTTCATTAAATAAGAAAAAGTAAAAAATTAAAATAAGTTGTGTTATTTATTATATTATATGATGCATTTTCTGAGGGATGCTCAGAATCATAGAATGGCCTGGGTCAAAAAGGACCTCAAAGATCACCCGGTTACAACTCCCCTGCTGTTGGTAGGGTCACCTACTACTAGACCAGGCTTCCCAGAGTTACATCCAGCCTGGCTTTGAATGCCTCCAGGGATGGGGTATCCACAACCTCCTTAGACATGAAAGAAGAACATGATAAGAACATTATAGCAATTTCTTATTTCTGAAGTGCATGAATATAAGAGGGGATGTTTTGGTGGTTTTTTTTTTCCTTCCTTATAAAATCTAGATACTAACTCAAAGGAAATTAAATCCACAGCAGTGTATCTATTAAGGCTAAAGATACAAAAAATCTCTTCATTTTGAAACAAAGTCTGATAAACAAGGCATAATCTGACTTTCTTCTCTCATGCAGAGTTCTACTGATCAAACACAAGACGTTTGATCCTCTCTGATTGCTCATTGAATTTTGGAAAATAAAGAAATGAGGATCAAATGAGGAAGTGTTGAGGCAGGAATTGGCAACACTTATGTATAGGACATAATTTTCATAAGAATAAAAACTGTTTAAATATGTGTACTTCTATTGTTAGAAGGAAAAAACAGTCAATACAGAAAATTAATTCCAGCAAGATAATTTACTTCCAGTGAGTAAAGGAATTATTGAATTTCTAATGCTAGTTACTAATTTTTCAAAAACTTTTTTATAGATAAAAATTGTTTTGTAACTGGCCTGTAGTCTCCTCACTAGCCCTCATCTCCAAACTCACAAGCCCAACTAACACCTCTAGTGTTAGTTTGTCTCTCATCAGCCCTTCGGAAGTTCTATTACGATCTTTTGCTCAACACGTCTAAGATCAGCCTCTGTCTTCCTCCTCCATAACTCCTCTTCTCAGGTATCATATAGATGGCTGATAGTCCCATTACTTGCTAACTGCTCCAAGCCACTTTCTCACTTGAGGCTCTCACACCCAGGTTTATTTCAAAATCATGGGTTCTGCTTGCAGAATCTCTCTTCCTCTGGCTCCTGCTCTTCTTTCTCAGCACCTACAATAACATTCCTTTTACTCTTGCACTCTCAGTCTTGCTGCGACTCTATACACATAGAAATTCTATTGCAAAAATAATTTTTCCCATGCTTGATGTTGTTGCCCATCACTTATGTCTGCCAGGTTGCAAAGCCCCAAAGTGAGGCTGGCGTATCATGTTGCTGCCTACAAGGTTTGGGAATTGTCTGAAGCTGAAATGCAGCCCCTGAACAAGGGGCCATACCCAAAGGTAGAGAATGGCATTTTAAACCACTGTTTAAGGTTTCTTTAGACCTACTTCACTCCTGCGTTTCAGTCCTTATGCTTCCAAATGATGTTCTTCGCCTACATGACCTTCCATACTTGGGATGCTCTCTCTACACAAAGTCAAACCATATTCTCCTAAAAATTCCTCCTTAATTTTCTCTTGAACTTGATGAATACAGAAGCGTTTGATGGATTTTGGATTACCATCATGTCAGCGTTACTGTGTGATATGCTGACCAATATTGATTTACTTTACCTTAGTATTCTCCAGACTATCTACATTTCTGTATTATCACTTGTCCCGCATTACCAAGTCACTGGGCTAGATCTCAGCACTTTTCTATCTTTTTTGTATAGCATTAATCTGTAGAGACTTCTTCTGTGATTAGTGGTCTCAAACATATAGGGTATGTAAATAAACAATGCTTTGTTGCAAATTCTAGCAAAGAGCTCTTTGAATGAAAGCTTGAAATACAAGTAAATCATCCTCAGTGATCCAGCTCTGACTGTCAGCTTTCCCATTTCAAACAGGTAATGTTCAGACGTGGATTATATGCCTGTGATTCTTCAAAATGACACAACTGTGGAATTTT
Organism: Lagopus leucura; assembly: GCF_019238085.1. Lineage (NCBI taxonomy): Eukaryota > Metazoa > Chordata > Aves > Galliformes > Phasianidae > Lagopus > Lagopus leucura. The sequence continues at coordinate 57,879,009 of NW_024962262.1, forward strand.
ATACACCTCTTACTCCTAGTCCTACTTTTCTTCCAGATAATCATGGTGCAGTAGCTGAAAACACTGATAGCACTTGGGAAGAAAAGCTGAGACTGAATCAAGTGTCAAGTTAATACACTGGAAGAAATTCTAATGTCTACAAGGCACTGAAAATGTCATAATTGAGTACAATGAAGATGAGATTTCACTTACAGAGATTTAAGCAAAAAATTACAGATGACAAAGGATGAATTAATCAAAGATGTCACCGAAAAGGAGATTACATCAGTTGCCCTCCTGGAACTTAATAAGAAATACTACTATTTAAATACCTAGTGCCAAGGAGTGCTTTGGAGCCATTTGGAGGCTAGAGGCTGGAGTAGAGTAATGGGACAAAATGTATTTAAAAGTGTCTGTGTTCTATCAAAGTCCCATTTTACAGAAGTTCAAATCCTTGGATGCCTATCTTACATGGCCATCTTGGGGAGTCAGAAGCATGGGCATTTTTGGAAAACACTGTCTGGTTCCTACTTAAAAACTTATCCCTTTGCTAGACAACCCTCAATGGAAACCAATCTTAAGGCACTTTGGAAAAATTCTCCTTAAGTTTCTTTATGGCCTAAAAGTGTGACTGGGGAAGAAACATTACAGAGGAATACTGTGAGGATTGTTTTGCACAGCTATTCAGAGATCTGGTCACAGAAGGATATACTTGAGAACTGCCAGAAGATCTCCTGTTCACCACCTCTACTACTAGGTCTACATGATTTTTGTGCAGGCAAAGTTAGTCTGGAAGTCAAATGTCGGTGTTCCTGGCTGTGAATGGCACACAGGTCCATTGTTGGCTGCATTAACCCACTGTATTACTTCATTGATAATTCTATCTTGATGTTAATTCAGTCAGTTCACTTTAAAATTCCTTGTGGTGTGAAATCCAGATGCATGCTGTAGCAGAGCAATGCAGTAATGAGAGATCTTTAAAGGTAATTGCATACTCTACTATATTCTGGAATTACTGTCTTGGGGCTTCCCAATCATTCTGTAGTCTTTATATACAGTATTTATTATAGTATTCGGCTTAAAATAAGATGCTAATAGGTTACATAGGCTTTGATTAAGGAGCTGATGCGGATTTTAGGGGAAAATCAGGTTTGAAGATCTGGAGGATTATTAATATTTAAAGTCTTTAGATACTCTCTTGCTGGCTCATGAAAATGTCAGTGAAACACATCGTCTCACTCTGCTATTCATTTCCTTGATAGGAATTCATCCCTGAATAAAGACTAGCTAGAAACTTAGAAAAGCCTGAAATGATCTCTCGTTTTAGATTAAGGCCCTGTAGACAAATCTCCAAGAGTAAGCAACTGAGGAAACCCTTGGTAAAATGTAAATCTTCTTGCCAATGGCTGCTCTGGGTTCCCAGGCAGGCCAAGCTTCCTGGCACTATCAGGCCCTGTGGATTCTGGACATGGGGAAAGGATCATTAGCACTGCTGGGAAAGAGAGGATACCTGGGAGAGGTGAGCTGCTGCCAGACATGGAGGGGTATCTGGAAAGGCAGGGGTTTTCCTGAGGTCTGCTCTGAACATCATTTGAGAGCTTATAGCCCTCAGTTAACTTGCTTCGCTATTAGTATTAAAAGGCTTTTTACACTATCTTTATTAAAATACTTGTTTCTTGCTACTGAACATAAAATTCCTGCTGCAGGCTCTTTCTCCTGCCTTTATAAAAGGAAAAGCCCTGGGCTTTTCAAGGGGAGCTTTTTTAACTGGCTTGTGCCATAATTCCTCATTTTGCTTCTCCAGCAGCCTCAGATTCCAGGCAGAGCTGAGGCACAGAGCAGTCATCATCTGTGTCCACAGGTACCAGGAAATCATTACAGGATTTCTGACTGCCTCAGCTCCTCGCTCTTGTTGTGCCTGGGGAAGAAAATATGGCAGAAAAAGTGATGAATGTGTGCATGGCTTTGAACTGGAAAGCCAAAGGTATCCTTGCATTTGCTGCTGCCTAATTTATCACCTTCTCTTTGCACAGCAGCAAATGCACTCCTAAATGTTCACAGCTGGGCTACAGATGCACCTGGTATGGAAGGCTTAACATTTATTCAAACAAACCCAAGTTTCCACCCCCTCTTCAATACGGACATGCTTATCAGTGAGCTCAGGTAGACTTGAGCCTGAAGCACTGACCAGATAAATATCCCAGCAGAAATTGAACCATGTCCAATGACAGCTGGATATTTCTTGTTTGTATCTGCTTTTTAACCTGTTTGTGGTTTGTTCTTGGCTCAGCTGAATTATTTCGACTTTCTCTGGAGAAACACCCCTTGACAGCAGTGACATCTTGCTTGAAGGAAGATGGTGCTGAGCAGAAATCACAGCTGCTGTAGGGAATGGTATGTTACTGTGCCCAGCCACTGTTTGCAGCCAACAAGCTATTTCTGAGCAGGTTTCTAGTTTTAGACTATTGGAAACCTGTGATTATCAAAGATGTTGAGAGAAACTTTTGAATGCCCCATCCCTGGAAGTGTTTAAAGACAGGTTGGATGGGGCCTTGGGAAACATGTACTAGTGGAAGGTGTCCTTGCCCATGGCAGAGAAATTAGGTAACCTCTAAAAGTTGCTTTGAACACAACACATTCCATGATTCTACGAATTTAGCCGCTTCTGGGAGCCAAGGATACAAAATTGCCATGAAAAGATCTATGTATTTTCTAACTTCCAAATACGAAGTTACTGTGCATGCATCTAACCACTGTGTATTTCTGTGTGTGTACTGTGAGCTCTGGGAAAATGTCCAGCAATTGGAGAAAAAACTTTTCAAAGGAGGTTAAACGAGATCAAATAACCAGGCTTTGGCTCTGGACATCGAGCATGAAGAAGAGTTCCCACAGCTGAAGTAGTTTGTGTGACAAGTGTGAAGTTTGGGAGTTTGAGTCTAATTTTCATACTTTCTTACACACTTTTGAGATGAGCTGGTGTCTTTGCAAAGATTATTTTAAAACAAGTTTCCTCTATATTGGGGTTTTGTTTTTTTTTTTTATATATTTTGATAAGAATGTTCGGATCTTAGAAATTTGTGGCAGACTTTGTATGTGGTTTTATTTTTCATATAATCTCCATACTGTTGTTATGCTGCTACTGTCTGTAGATGTTGCTGACTAACTTGCTTGAAGAGTCATTTTCACTCTACAGTGCTGAACAGTTGACTGTAGCCATTATATTCTGTACGGGATAACAGGATTCATCCTGTTCTATAAAGTAGATATAAATCATTTATTGCTTGGGAGTTAAACAACGTGAAAGAAAGCAGAGATCTGGATATTTTTGTGCTTAATTCCAACATTCATGTCAACAATTTCCATTCACTTCTATTTTTATGATTTTTTTTTAAACGTTCAAAGATCAGTCTCTAGATATTGCGCTGTGTTATCCCAGAGAAATCCCCTGTGAATGGACTGCTAGAATAATTTTACTATATATTATAATTTTTAATCTTTTCAGGCTAAGGATAAAAATAAATTGATCTTATAAGAAATTTATTTAATCATTCCTATAGCATATGTCTAAAGACAAATTCCTGCATGGAACAGATGGTTCATCTCTGTTTAAATTCAGGCTTCCTCTTTATCGTGTTGATTAATTTAACCTCTAGAGCCACCTGTTTCTCTCTGCTGGATACAGAGACCTTTCTAACAGAGGTACCAAACTCAGGGTGAATGGGTCTGGATGTTGATCCTCCGTTTCTGATGACTTTACCTTACTTTACCTATGTATAAGGATAGCAGAGATCAACTGGGCAAGCTGAAACTGTCCCAGGTGCTTATCTGGGATAGCGGAGAGACTCAGTGGGCTTCCCTGCAGGAGGGGATACAAGGTTAAGGGAGAGATGTGGAGGAGACTCTAGAAAGAAGTGCTTGGAGGGTGGAGCTGGATGAAGTGCCTGCCATTGGGTGCCAAATGCCATAACTGCAACTCAATTTGTGCATGGTGAACATGGCTAAACCTGCATATTTAGGTTGGACTTATACAGTTCTGCATCAGGGAAAGGGGGTAAAATAAACAGTGCATTCAAATGGAAGGGTTTTCTCATGGGCCAGATTTCTGTGCTTTTATTAAATTTCAATTCCCTTTATCATGTTTATAATAGTAGGAAAAATGACGGTTGATGCCCTAGGCGCCCTAGGAACCTGGCAAGTTAGTGAATGCAGATAATGTGATTTTATATATTTTGGTGTTTTTAATTTTAAGTTAAGTGCTGCTGGGTTCACCCATATGTAATTAGGAAATCTTTAGCTTCATTTTAGCTTAAATTTCACATTTTACTTTGATAAATCATGAATAGTAGTCTTGAGATAGAGCAGTAGCCTTTCACTGTAGTAATGGGCTCAAGGTGAAGCTGAGCAAGAAAGTGGAAGATTTATGTAACATAAGCTGCAGAGCTCATACAGTCCAAGCCTCTAAAGGTTTATCAGTTACAGAAATAACTTTGCAAACTTTGCAGATGAGTAGCACATCAATACTGTGTACCAGATAGTGCACTTGGTAATTTGAAAGTCACAACTGCTCTCTAAAATTCTGTGCATTCACAAACTATACCTCATTAATATTTATACTAGAGTCTGATAAGACCTGCAAATATTTAAGGTTTAATTAGGAGACATTCTAATTAGGGAAATGTGTTTTTAAGTGCTATTTTGAGTTCAGCTGGTATAGACTGGGCAGAAGTTGATGTTTCTAATTATTCAGGCTGGAAAAGCACACTGATTAATGGAGAGTTTCAGGAGTGCAGTATAAATCTAGCTGATATCTTATAGACACAACAGTAGAGGAACGTCATGCACAACTGTCTTCTGAAATCTTTGTGATTAGAATTTGTGTTTTGTCATGACATCAATGTCCCAGTATTCACTGTACCCGAGAAACAGGAACCTGAAATTTTCTATTGCACTGCAGCTAATCAAAGCTAATCAAGCTTTGAAGGTATGTTTTGCAAGGTGAAGTCTAACCAGTGCAAGTCTAAGGTGCAGTTTCTAAGACCAACTTCAGATTCACTACTGCTAAGAATTGTTAAGAGACACAGATCATTGGCAAGTCTATAGTAAGGTAATAACAGTTACCTCTGTGTGGCAATCCTCCTGGTGACTTAAATTATCAGCACCGCCCTTTATGTGGTAAGAAATAACAGCATCTGTAGGAACGAGGCTTGTGGAGCTGACTGAGAAGAGAATGGCTTTAGACTTCGACATTAGAGAAATCTGAGATGAAGACTCACCATGCTAATGGTATCTTTCATGTCTAACTCTGGACACTGTAGGACATGGATTTCCCCTTTGCCTCTATACACTTCTCCTCAAATACCCAGGTCTAGAATTCAGATCCATAAAAATACAAAAGTAGTGGACTCCAATTTCATTCTCTGCTCTTTGATTAAAGCAATGGAATTTAGGGTATAAATATCTTCTGAGAATCTTGTCTGGCTCTTCTCAGATGTACTGCATGTGTTAGAAAGCACATTAGGAAAGAAGAATCGTATTCCTTCTAGTTAATTCCCTTGGTAACTATGTAGCCAAAATTACATTTACTAGATTCAATGAGAAAAATTATCTTACCCATTTTCATCACTTTGAGTTGCAATAGAGAGCTTATAAAGAGTGTTAATATCTGCAATTTTCCAGAGGCTAAACCAGAAGCAATTAGGGACCTTGTATGACACCTACTAAGTGCAAACCAGCGTATTATTGTTTCATTATTTCCTAGAGCTCCTATTTGAAACCTGGTAGAATACCCAATGAGCTGAAGAAGTTGATCATAAGAATGTAAATTTCACAGACTTCTGCCTCACACAAACTTTCCTGTTGCGAAATGAAGGTTAGACACATGCTATGAAATAAAATACTGCCACAGGTAGGAGTAGCTCTCTCAATGAAGCCCATCACAGTGGGAACTGGTGGAGACCATTATTGATTTTTTTTTTTTTAAGGTAAAAGCAGCATTAGAGGATATTTAAATGGACATTAAGGAATGAATGACTGTGATTTATTAATAATTTGTACTTTAACAGATGAGTTTGTCCCTAAAACATAGGGTAAAATAACTGAAATGCTTGCTTGAAAATTTCCAAAGCACTTCCTTTATAAAAGTCAAATGAAAGACCAGTATCCCAAATTGTACTTAGAATAAGCATACAAAAATATGTCAGTGTTAAGGGATATTCCCTCATTAACATGAGGATGACCTCTTTGACATTACAACCAGACAATGGTCACCATGCAGAAGGTTATGGCAGAAGAGGTGTGTGTGCCATGTTGCTGTCTTTTACATTGTTGCAGTGAAGGATTCTTGTTTCATTAACTGCAACGCACATTTTGTATTTAAAGGCAAGGAAATGAAGCTCCAACAAAACACTTTTTGAACACAACCACTGGTTCACCAGAAAAACACAGGACAGGGCATTTCCTCCCTTTCAGAAAAGTGCCAGGGACTCCACTTCCCATAGAGAAATGAGATGAGAGGTTTTATTTGCAAATCCTTTCTGAGCCCCATGTCATGCTTATGGTGTGGAAGAAAAGGCCTTACTGAACATCTGCAAGGCGTGACTTACAAATCAAATCCCATCGTAAACTTTGACACTGTACTGCTTCTGTAATCAGAAGCAGAGTGATTATCTGAGCTCTGTGCCTCCCACTAGTAAGCTATCTTCAGGTAAAGATGTTCTAGTAGACATCTGCATGAAGGATAGGGAACTATAAAGGAAACATACAGTTACTTGTTTTTCCATAGAAGGTTGTAATAAAATTTAGTTATCAAAAAATGTGCCATATGTATATGTGCTAAGAAATAATAGGTTTTCTGCATTCTGTAGCATTGCATTTCCTGGGTCTGAAGCCATGAGAGCCACAATTTCATCATTTGACTGAGTTAATGTAGCATATGCAGGTAACAAATGCTGCTCTCTTATGAAGACTTAACTCTTAACTTTGATGTTTTGTTGCTTTTCCTTCATCAGGTACAGGTTTCTTGGGCACAGGCAAAACTTTTTAAAGCATGAAAAAATATACTGGCAAGAAAGAACATTCTTACTGGAGGGTGAGTGCTTGCATGTTGTCAGTGGTACAGGTTTAGAGGGAACATGACACAAAGAAGGAACTTGGAATCAGTATAAGGTAATCCCTTGGAAGACTGAGGCTACTTTAGAGGTCATGCCAATATATTCACCTCCTGTAAGGCACAAGGCTGTTCATTAACCACTCTATTATTACAGAAATGGCAGTGGTGATAAGTTCTATTAATGCCCATCTACTTCCTAGATTTATGTGATTTAAACTTTCATTCCCCCACCGGAGACTCACAGGTGCCTAAAAGGTGCCATATATATTCAGCAGCCCTACAGAGTTTACATGTTTAATGCATGAAATTGCCCATGTCTGATCTCTCCTCTTTTATAATCAAGGCATAAAGTAATGATAGTAGGAGTACCCATATAGGAGAGGTGAGATCTCAGGTCCAAACCTGCCTAAGATAAATATTTAATAAGAAAGGGTCATATTTATTAATAATATCTTAATAGTACAGTCTTTAAAGGATAGAGGAACTTTAAAACAAGTCTCTCATGTAAGTCTTCAAGAAGTCAGGCTTCAGGGTCTGCACTCTTCTTCTCTATAGAACAGTTAACTTTTCCACAGCACTGATTTCACACTAGCATGGAAAGTTTTGGACTAGACCACCTGGAATACCTGGCCTCTTGGAATGTAGCTATACTGACAAAATAAATACGGACCACTAAGTGGGCTTAATTGTCAGTGTACTCCTGGTTTTGTCCAGGATCAGCCAGCACAGACCTCAGTAATATCTTGGCACAGTTTAGGTTAACACCCTTCAAAGTCATCTTCCATGGGCAGTTTGGAAGTGGTATCTCATCTTTGGAAATGTTAGACAGTGTGGCTATGACATCAGGAGTTGTGCCACACCATGTTAGGCATGTCTTCATGGGTTAAGTTACCCCTGCATTTTCTTATAGATAAGGGCAAGGTTTTGATCCTGCTGCTTTCAGACATTCCGTTCGATCCCTCATGTCTTGACTTTGTGTCATGGCATATCCTTTTCCTTCAGCTGTGTGTTGTGAATAGGGTCTCCATAGTGTGCAGATTCCTGTTGAGTTTAAAGACATGAATTCCCATAGTTTGACTCCAAGCCCTGGGAGATGCGTCCCTCCCTGCAACTTTTCCTGTTTCAGTCAGTTTTGTCATTTATTTCATTACCTGCTAGATAGGACTGATCATACCAGATACACCCATGCTTTGTCTGTGAAATAGGGACATCAGGCGGAGGGCTCATGGAGGTATGGAGATAGGCAGTGTTGAGAACTTCCATGATGAGCATGGTCATGTGTATGTGCTCTAGAATCCTGGGCATAAGAGATTACTGTGAACACACTGAATTAACATAGAATCGTGAAACATGGAACTTCCTCTTGGTTTCCTTGGTGAGAAGCACATGGATATTTGGCATGGAAGAGTCTAGTCTGTGCTTGTTGTGCAATGCAAATGTTTCTTTCTACTTCACCTCTTGCATGATTAGTACAGGCTGCTATAAATCATTCTGCATAGTCATGACATTGCAGGACTTGATCATTTTTGTAGGCCAGAGAGGGTCACTGCAGTTCAGACAGAACAGTTCTGGCCTACTAGCACAGCAGAGAACAAAGCAGACCACAGGTAAACAAACTTACCTTTTTAAAAACTGAGCCAAGGAAATAGTCTTGCAGATGCACATTGAAATCTTGACTGATGCTTAAATCTGGGAGTTCATTGGTACAATGCTGAGGTGGCTGGATGGAGTCTGTAACATCTCATTATCTTGACATAATGTCGCATTACTCTGATGCATATTCTGTTGTTAAAATGTTAAGATAACTCTTCATTATGTAAGATACTACTGGTATATTTAAACACCATAGAGTCACAAAACCTGCTCATAAAAAAAACATAATCTAAACATATGTCAAGCACTGTCAAAATTTGTACAAGATGATCAGATGGTAGCTGGTGTCATTACATTCACAAGTTTTGGACACATAATGCCATATAGCAGACTGACTGTGTCATCAAGAGGAGAGGCTGACTGTAAGTAACACTATAGGAGAAGAGAAGCAAAAGAGAACTAGATGAGTCATTTTTAGAAAAGAAAACAGGACATTTTCTGGTATACTTAAAGTTTTGCAAGCAATCTTTAAAATCTTGTAATGAAATAGTCTCCTTTTACAGTGAAAAATTAGGATTTATAGTTGATAATTATGATTTATGATCCGTAATGTCAAATAGTAAAGAAATGAGAATATTTCTGAACTCTTAATCTTTTTAGCCATTAGATTTGGGAGTTTTTGTAACACATAATATTGATTGATGTTGTTTGTCTCCGTGATGATTAAATCCTGAAATCAATTTGGAGTTACCTTGTTGCAAATTGGTTTTGTAAATAGATCAAAGAAGGATTTCAGAATGACTTTCTCCTATTTTCTGTTGTGCTTGTCCAATAATCAGAATAAAGAGGATTTTAGAAGATAAGGCTGCTTTAAAGTGGATCATTGGTAAGATGCTACACTATGTACACATCTAATAGATAACAAATGAACTGATACTGCATTTTATTTATGCTATGGGGAAAAGATCCATTTTCATCATAGATTCTACATGTAACAGAAAGACAGATCTGATTTCACTGATAGAAATTGCACTGCTTCTATCCCATGGGATTTTTTTCTATTTCTGAAGAGTTGGAATAAAAAAATAGTGATAATTGTAATTTAAAATGAAATAGGCAGCAGTAATGACATTACACAATTGGAGAGTAGTGGTTTTCCAAGCAAAAGAGCATTTAGAATTACGCAGTGGTTGTAATTATATGGATCCTTTTCCTAATGTAGTGCTCCCACTATTCTAACTTCATTATACACTGATGTGCTTAACAAATGTTGCCATTGCACACGCAAACCATCACTTTGATGCTGAGACTCATGGAACTGGCTTGAAAACTTGCCTCTCTGTGGCAAGTGATCTTAATGATCTTAAGAGGAAGGGAAAGTCCATGCCCCGATATACTTAGGAGGCCATCATTCAGTCCAAACTTTGAGGCACAGGTTGTTGCAAGCTGGGAGTGCAGTGGAGGGTGATAAACCTTTGTTTGCATTTCAGATGACAATTTTACATAAAAGGAACACCTATAAATAGTTTATGGAGGGTTAATTAATGTTACCAGCATACTACAGACATAAATAGGTAGATAAAAGCACCCCAACAGAAGGCAGTAGGTGGGGATGAGCTATTGTTTCAGACAGCTTGTTCACCTGGTGGACTTACTCCAGCTGGCTACAGCAATTTATTAAAATGTCTATTAATAATAGAGATAGATGTAAGCTAAATTTATATACTCCAGGTGAGTACAGCATTCCCAGCAGAGATTGGGATGTATGTTTGGATCATCTCAGCATGAGCTGGGTGTAAAAGTTACATTTGCTGACAGAGGTGCCAGGGCTGCTGCTGTAAAAGTGAATGGTGATCACGGGTGCATTACTGGAAGAACAGGCTGTATAGCTCAGCTATATGCACACAAAGGTCTTTCATGGCCCTTCCCTGCAGTGAGGCTGAAGAAAAGCACTGACTTTAAGTGATAATAAAACACCCACACAGTGTTTTTGTGAAGAAAAATATCATGGGCAATTCATGGAGCTGTGACAGGAAGGAATTCAGTCAATCCCTTCACCATTAATGCAAAGACCTGTTCTTCCCCCCTGTGACCCAGGCACTGCACAGGGTACGCTTCTCACTTGCTTTAGTAGGAGAGAGGGAGTGTGCACTCATCCCCAGATAATCTCCAGCTTGTTCCTCCTCTGCAGATAGGAGATAAGGATGTGTATTGCCTGAGGGTGAATACAAAACTTAAACCAGTTTTTCTGATATATGCAAGGACACTACCTCACAGGCATTTTGCAAAATGCAAGGACCATTCTTCTAATTTAATAGATAGATAGATAGATGATAGATAGATAGATAGATAGATAGATAGATAGATAGATAGATAGATA
>NW_024962262.1:57890078-57912688 GCF_019238085.1 Lagopus leucura
ATAGATAGATAGATAGATAGATAGATAGATAGATAGATAGATAGATAAACAGACAAAAATAAAGACTTAGCTGTCTATTACTTTGGCAAACATTTTAATTCAGAGCTTAATATCTTCATCTGGACACCCTAGCTAGGTAAGACTGGTATTCCTAAGTGTTTTCAGCTACATTTTACAGAGAAGCACCCTGCAACTCTCTTCTACCTACCTCCATACTTATACAGTATACATACTGTATGTATGTGTGTACATGGGGGAGAGAGGGCAGTGGAATGCAGACAGAGAAAAGCAGGCTGTGTCAGCCTGGATCAGCATTATGTCTCCCTGAAAAAAAGCAATCCCTGATTCCCAACTTTCCAGCAAAGCTTAGGTAAGCATGTTTAGAAACGCTTTTTCTAACGAGAAGATAGTATCTGGAAAAGTATACTTCTAAATGAATATGACAATTCCACTTTTTCACAAAAGCATTTTTCTGAATCTTGTTATAAGTGGTCCTGTAATGCCTACCTACATAATTAACCTCTTTCCCACTTAGAGTTTTTCTTTTGTAAGCCTGCATCTGCTGCTGATACACATGGGTAAGATTAATCCCATTAAAAATGTTATGCTAATTAGAATTTGCCATTGACCTTTCATTTTTGTGTAGACTCTGGTTTGCAGGAATCTTTTTCACTTATTTCATAGTAATTCTTCTGCTTAGCGATTGCTGTACTGTTTTCTTCAATAAAACACTTGAATAGTTGCCTCTAATTTTTGTGAGATACACTTGGGTTCCTGCTCTAAGGGCTTCCCATTATTTTCTGAGGATTCCAGAGGGGCTGGAGACCAGATTTTCTTGGGTCTGTTTTTTTCTGCATGCTAATCTGTAAGACACAAATGCAAAGGAATGAATCCAAACCACAAACACATCTGGCATAATCCCACTCCCTATCCTGTCTTCCATGTGACACCCTCCGTACTTTTGCTACTGGGGCATCTCTAAGACTTATGCCAGTGGACTTCTTCCTGGCAAAACTTAAAGCTCCATCTACAGCATATGGTTGGATTTACAGTGGAAATTTACAGTAGGAATTGCAGAGAAAAGCCCACTGGTAGAGGAAAAATGCATGGGTCGGGAGAATAAAATGGGTTTTATTATCGTTATTATTTCCTTCCTTCGGGAATAAAATGGAGGTACCATTATTTTAAAATGAGAATCATCAGGCAATTTAGCAGTCAGCACACTGTAAAGAAAACAAGAGGTGTTAAAGCACAACAAATGAAAGGGCAGGCACTTTCCAGAGAAGCAAGTAAGTTACTGTGGAGTATCTCTGTAAAGCAGAAATGTAGTCCATAAAGCAAAAGTGACTGCTCCTTAAAAAAAGCAGCAGGAATTTTTATCTTCTTTATGTTGCACACTGCTTCACCAGGTGCTATACTGTTTTGTTTTTATTACACGTTGTCTGTGTGTGGGAGTTCATTCGTGTGTGGAGCTTGTAGCATTAGACCAGACATGATTGTCTGGTGAAAGATATCTTGCTAGCACAAATGAAAATAGAGATGGATCTGCTTTAGAAGGAAAACATGGGAAGGAAAGTATTTTTTCAAGAAAAAAAAGACCAGAAGACCAGAATTCAGGACACTATTACTAGGAACAACATTTTGATCTTATCACCAACAGTGTGACATGGAAATAACAACAGTGGTTTAAATAATAAACCCTGATGATGCTGAGGAGCTATTGCAGGTTTCTATGCCAACACTACTGAGATCTCAAATTGACCATTCATTTTAAAATCAGCCCTTAGAAACAAGAAAGTCATAAGTCTTGCTTCTCTTCATAACTGCAGTGAGCAGACTGCCCAGCCATACTGGACTCGCTAAGGAAGAGAATTCTTGTGATAAAGTTTACAGACAAGTTGTTTCAGGTTATCATCAACAATGCAGAGCTTGCACTCTAGCAAAGGAATGCCTATTTAACTTCACCAGTGAATGCAATCAGCCTGTAAGCAACCTCCTTCTCTTCAAAGCATAACTAATAACTACCCTGATCATTAAGCAAAACATGGCAAACTTTTACTTCTTTCTGATTATCTAGAAACTCATTATCTGCAAAAGAGATTGTTAAGAGTTTCTCTGGTCAGATTCAGCAACAGTATGAAGTCAGGCAGACTACATCAAAATACAGGAAAACTTATACTTTAGAGGAAATAATGAATGTTTTGTGATTCACTCTGTACTTAAGATTTTGTTAAGAACTCTCCTGGGGACAGTGAGGCATTCTGTACACTAGTGAGAAAATTCTGCTCATGTTCATTGCTATTCTAATTCTCCATGTTCTTTCATTTTTAATGGCTAACAAAATAATCTGGTCCATCTTCTGTGTGTTGCTGTTGTGATCTTCAGTGATTTCCAGAATTATTCCAGCTCACATCAACGTAAATGTATAGATTTCAACAGTTATTATCTGAAAATTTATGGCAATTAATTCAGCTGCCACCAACTGGTATTACTTGATGGAACCAATTCAGGAGTGTATGCACATATTATTTCCACAAATGCTTGGATTTTCAGACATTACATTTCCTTTTTTGCAAATAGTAACATTACGTATCAGATACATCTACTACTTCAATCTTTTAACATACCTAAATCTCACTGCATGTTACATCAGTGCTTATTAAAACAGAAATATGAATTTCATTCTTGGTAGCAGAAGTGTTGTTGTAAAGTGTCTCTTGTTTTGATTTCATGGAGTTGAATTAGAGTCTCTGAAACAAAAGTGGGAACGTGTCTGTATGGCTCACGACTTAATATCTCACTTACATAAAACAGAAAAAAAAAAAAAAGAAAAAGAAAAAGAAAAAGATTTGGAACTTTGGGATGTGTACTGTGACATTCCATGTAGTCACTTTGAAAATTTTACCTCAGGTTATTTCACTGACAGACCTGTGTAGTATTTGAAGTCTAGTGAAAAAGGTGCATAGGACAGAATTGAAAATAGTGTCACAAATCCTAAAGAGTTCAACAAAGACAAAAGTCAGACTCATACCACCTCTGACAAGCAGGACTGTTATTTCCTAGCTGGCTCAAACTGGGAGGGTGGAGTATTTGGAAAGTGGAAAATCAAAAAAGAAAGCTTTTCATGAGTGAGGCTTTCTCTCACAAAATGGTCTGTGCATTGCAGTAGCAGGAGTGGCACTGTGCAGCCCAGCAGCACCACCTTGTGTGTAAGAGCTCACTTGGCTCTGTGTATTAACACTGTGCAGCTTACAGTGTCCTTAGCACTGCAGCAGCATATCGTGTCATGCGTGTAGAAAATGAAGCATATGTCAGATCTAGAGGAACTGATGTACATCCCATAGCCAGTGACATGCATACCAGCTTGTGCATTTCTGATATTGTCTTCAGGCATGTGTAGGCAATAGGCTGCTCTTCCAAAAAGCTTTTCTCTGAAGAGTTCTGGTAAGAAATATTTGCAATATTTGCAACAGAGTTGAAAACATTTTTGTTGAGAATCTGTTATCACCATATATTAAGTTTGATTCCTAAATAATTCACGAATCACTGTGTAAAACTTACTCAGATTTCACTGAGGCTGAAACAACTTACCCTATGAGGACAGGACTGAGTGAACATGAAGGTTGGAAATTGCTTCTAGGTTGAGACTTAAAACTTAATCTAAATACTTGCTCCCGTACTTTCTCTGTGCCCTGTGTACTGTCTCTATTGTCTCCAATAACTGCAAAAAAACACAGCATAAAATGAATTAAGAATCAAGGAGATGTAATAGGCATGACATGAAGCACTGCTGCTTGCAACTAGTCCGTGCCGAGCTCTACACAGCCACATTGCTGTCTTCACCAGACTTTAGCAGAGGTAATTGTTAGCTCTGGTATGGTTGTGTATGGTTGTAGTCACACAGCTGACTGCTGAGCAAATATATTTTAGCCAACGTAAGTTTAATATTTATCCAGTGAAAGTGGCAGTTTCCTACCAATTCTTCTGTCAGCAAACTCAAGTCAGCTAGACGTAGAAACTATACAAAGTTATTCCATTTTGTTCTTCCTGTTATTAAATAAACTCATTAGTGTTGGCCCTGCAGGGAAAATAAAACCACTTACTATAAGGGAAGTGATGAAATCTGTATTAGTCACTGAAGAGATGAACATTTGTATCTGAAAGCTAATGCTGGTCAATTATAGTGAGGGACAGGTGGTTACCATGAATTTACAAAAGCTGTCTCCTTTCATGTCAATATAAACCTGCATTTCTTCTTTCCTGAGTTACACTGTTGGCTAGAGCTGAAAATGGGCAGTTGTCAGTGACAGATTTAAATTGCTATTCTTTCTGTATTGACGCTAAAGACTTTTGACTGGATAGATTAGATCATCAGTGCTGTTTCTCTGATCAAAAATAAACTCAATAGCAAGAAAGCCTGTGCATCCTTGTTTCTCTGCTATCACTCAAGGCCTAGCTCATGCTGTTTACTTATGTCCATTGCTATGTTTATAGCAAATCATACCCTCTTACACTGAAGGCATGTCTGTCTGCCTAAAGTCTGCACCACACTTTATGTGAGGAAACTAAGCATCTACTGTAATTAAAAGTTATTCAGAGTCAGCTACAGAGGATAAAATCACTTGGGAGGCTGTGGGAGGCAGGTATACTTCTGCTAATGCCAAACATATCAAGAAGCCTGCCTAGCAAGTGCTACTGCATTTCTTGCATTGGCTTTCTGTGTTGCCTGGGCTGTTGACGCACTAACTGCTACCTCATGTCTTGGGTTGGCCTTAACAAGCATTCATATTAAATATAGTCTGACTGTTAGTCCTGTTTCATGTGTTGCACAAGGAAACTTGGAAGCATCTACATCTGCAAGATTTTCTAGATAGTTTTCAAAATCTACTTGATGGTAACAACAGAAAATATGCAACAGAAAATATGAAATGTTGTTGCAAGTGTTGGATGAAGACTGACTTATGGTGAGTCAAAAATTATGAATGGCACATCCCTGGAGGCATTTAAGGGCAGCCTGGATGTGGCTCTGGGCAGCCTGGTCTAGTGGTTGGTGAGCCTGCCCATAGAATCTACGAATCTGATTCTATGGTCCTATGAATACTCATAACTCCGTGGCAGTTGTGCACTTGGCAAAATCAGGCTTGTAATTCTGATTCTTTAATCCCACTCCTCCATGCAAAATCCACTCCTCCAGGCAAAATTGTTGCATGTGGAACCATTTCTTTCTGCAACTGTAGGTGCATTTCAAAACTATTTCCAAAATTTGAAGGTCAAGAAGGTGACTGGGAGTAGTTAGTATGGATTTATGAAAGGAAAATCATGCCTTATATGACCATAACCTTATATAGGTTATATATACAAAATGTCTGTAGTTTTGTGGATGAAGGGAAGTACAGTGGACCCTGTTCATATTGATCTAGCAAGGCTTTCAGCACTGTTTCCTGTGCTGAACATCTTCATAGGCAAACCAGTGAAGTACAGACTAGAAAAATGGGTAGTGAGGCAGACTGAAAACTGGCTGACCTACAGAGCTCTGAGGTTTGTGATCAGAGGCACACCATCCAAACACAATTCAGTAACTGCTGGTACCTCCCAGGGGTTGATACTGGAGCCTACACTATTTCATATCTTCATTAATGACCTGGATTAACAAAGACAGTTAACCTGGGACAGACCTGGAACACAGTGGACCTTCAGCAAATTTGCAGATGATACAAAATTGTGAGGAGTATTCGGTCCACCAGTTGGGAGTGCTACCATTTGAATGGACCTTGACAGGCTGAAGGACTGACCAGAGAGGACTTGTGAAATTCAGCAAAGGTAAATGGCAAGTCCTGCACCCAGGGAGAAATATCCCAGGCACATGCTAAACACTTATCAGCTATGGTGCAGCTTTGCAGAAAAAGGCTCTGGAGGACCTTGTGGAGATCGAGTTGACCATGATCAGTCAGTATGCTTATGAAGGAGTTTCACCAGGGAGAAAGTTAAAATCTTCACTGCTAATATGTCTTCTTTGCATTAACTTCATGTGTACTTTTGTGCATATGGGAAAAGCCTGAGTTCATTCCAGAGCACCTGTTTTTATATTAGACAGTAAAAGACATGTCAAGGACACATCTTAATTTTTCTCATTTCCCAGCTTTCTGTTTGTTCTCTTATACACACTTTTCTGTGGCAAATTACAAACTGGCATCTCATACTGGGATCTCTCTTAAAGAAGTAAAATAAAGATAGAAATACTCTTCCAGATACCTCAATAAGTGGCTCCAAGTCCTGGCTATATAAATGGGTGCAAGCAGCTATACTTCCACTTCACACTTGCACCAAGGCAGTCTTAAGTTGAATAAATGCTCACAGTGGGGGTGCGCAGTCCTGGAGGTCTAGCTGTGACCTGCTTTGCTTCTGTGAATATTGCAGGACAGCTGTGTTAGTCATTTACAGTGGTTGTTGCAGGAAGAGTAAACCAGGAACATATTAGCTGCCACCATGACACTTTGCCTACCCACTGTTCTTTGTTTTCCCAAATTGAGGCCAACAGTAACTATAAACAACTAGAACAACAAGATACTGTCATCTAAATCAGTTGTCTATGCATAGTTGTCTATGTGCCACAGAGTCAGAGACTCAGTGTTTTTGTAGCAGAGCAAGGCTAGAGGCCAGACTGAGGAACAGATGATCAGTCCTGTCTGTTTAACACACTCCTCTGGTCAAATGGGAGGAAGGGTGATAAAGAAACCTGGGATCTGTAAGACACAGTGAGTGGGATTTGACTTGTACTTAAAGAAACTAAATATGTATATCTGCATATGTTTGAGTTTTGTGTCTAAGCTTCCAGTTTAGTTAATGGCGAATAATTTGAATGTAATTCTCTAGAGCTAGTTGGTCAGTAGGCCATTTCTGCCTGAGCATCTATAATGGCACAAGTTTCCCCTGGTGTCAGACCTACCTGTCTGTGATAGCTTAGAGCAACTCTGGAGATGCTGGATGTCTACTTTTTATTGCTATATTGTTTCCTGGGCACAGAGAACAGGAGGAGTAGAGTGAGACATTCAGCTAAGCCAGTGCCTAATAGGGGCAGAGGAGTAAACCAGCTGTTTCCAAGCAAGATATGATGTCAACTAAAATGTCCTTGGGTGTCTGAGGTACATGCACAAGCTGGCAGGTTTGTCACAGGACCTATGGAAGATCCATGATTCTCTACAAGAAAAGCTGTAGCAGATACAGTAGACTGCAGGGCATTTCAAACAGCATGGCATGTGTGGACAATTGGATTGCACCCCCAGTACTGCTCTCAGAGAGAAAATGTTATCAGCCAGCACACACTTGATTGCACACTGGAAATTATCTTCCTTTTCTTCTACTGTAATCCTTTTTCTGCTAGAGGTGTCTTTGCAGGTAGTATTTGCATGAACAAGTATCATCCTTCAGGGTGTCTGCAAAATCTTTACTTTGTCTCTTCTCTCATGTCATTTTGCTACAGGATTTTTTCTCTTTTCCCCACCAACTGACCGGAGATCTTCTGGGAAGGAGAAAAGGGAGCAGAAAGCAGAGCAAGGTTGTGTATTGGTGGTATAAGTTGTCAGATGAAGAAATACGCATTCTGGAACTGCAGAAAGACCTGGTATTTGCTACCAATACATTATGGCTGAACACATTAATAACATGCTGGCAGTAACTAGGAAACTAGGACTTCAAAGGAAAAAGAATTAAAAAAAAAAATTACAAAGGAAAAAAGAGTTCTCAACCTCCACAAGCACTGCAAAAGGAAGCATGGATGCAGAGCATTACTCTAAGCAACACAGTGCTCCTCTGCAACCTCCTGTGCCACAACAATCAACTCATACTCATCAGTATGTTGGAGACTTGTACTTGTTCATTTATTTTCATCAGCTGCAAATATTAGGAGGAAACACTTGCCAGAGAGGAGTTGCTCTGTGGAAAAGTTGGAAAATTCAGAAAATGAACATCTCAGAGCCTAGAACATGCATGCAGAAATCATGGCCTCATGTCTTTTATTCGAGCTATCTCCATTTCATCTGTAACATATACATTGCTAGCTCTCGTTATCACTTTCAGGCCCTCCTGTCCCAACTTAATGTAATAATAAAAACGGGTACTTTTTAGTCTACTTAAATGGCATTTAAAATATTTATTTTGCTTTTTTTTTAAAGAAAAAGAAACTAAATTTTGGTCAAACTATTATAATGATGATATCTTAATCTAGGAAACTGCCATCTGTTGTAATTCACTTTGTGTTTTGACACTACTTTCACTGTTAAACTATTTTCATTGCCAAAAGCAAAATATCATTAAATACTTATACTTTTATTCTGTACTTTTTTTTTTTTCTAAATTTTACATTCAATTTAGTTTCATGCTACACTGACATTTCAAAGTGGAAGATGTCCAGAGACCAGTTTTAATACTACAGCTATAATTTACTCTGAATGGTGTTATAGCCTCTATATGTCAGCAGATTGGTTTCCAGAAAAACTTTAGGGCTTTATGTGTTTACTGAGTAGATGGATGGCATGCTTTGTGTCCACACAAGAGTTATCTACACCTTTCAGACTCTACACGCAGCAGAAGATGTGCATCTACTACTTGGGAGACTGCTTACAACCACAAGTCTTGCTGTTTGGCATGAGAAGAGTAAGATTTTGCTTGTTTCTTTGTTTTTGTAATTCACCTCATGGTTTCTGTTGTTTCAAACCTTCACTTAAGCTGTACACAGATCCTGAGGAGAAAAACAACAGCAAAAACTCATTTACAGCTCAAAGAAAAGGATTTTTTTCTCTTCTCAAGTTATGGTAGAGCTGAGGAAAAAAAGGTATTGATATTTAGCCTCAGGAGCCACTCGGTCTTATTGCTGACCTTACTGCTTGCAGATTTGTGCTGCACAAAACCCTACTGGCTACTTTTGTTCTTTGTTGGCATAAAAAAAAAAATGCTGAGGAGGTTTTTTACTTCCCTGTCATTTGTCATCTCCCTCCTCCTTTCCAATCCCTGAAATTCATCCTTTCCCTCTCTGTCCAAACCAGTAAAACACCTATTCATCTCCTTTTTCAAGGGCACTAGATTTTCAAATCAGCCATTTCCTTCATTCCCCTAGACCTGGACAAAGATGAGAAACTTATACTAATGCAAGAGAATGAAATTTCACCTCATTTCATTCCACATTTGAAGGAATAAAAAATGTGCAAGGCAAGAACCCGAAGGTGGTGTGTTAGGGCACTGATAGTTCTGCTAGCAGTGTAGGCATCTTCACTGGAAGATTCCACCTGCTTGATTGCATTAGATGCTCAAGTATAGAAACCTATTTGTTGATAGGACTGAGTTTGGGTATTTGTATGTGAGTGCACTTACTTCTTTGTTGTATGTTAGTCTTTCAATTGAATGGAGGAAGATGAAGGAGATTTGTCTTTGTGCCTTAAATTAAATGGAATGAAACTAGGCCACATACTATATTAGATAAATGGTTTTGAGAAAGAGGTCAATCTGTTGTGTTTGAGCACTATTTAACAACTTACTGAGTCTTGTGCAAGCCTGGAGGTTTATAAGTACTATGGAAGCACAGATAATAAACAGTGCACACAAATCGTGATATAAACATATCATACTTAGGTTTTGAGGCAACAAACTGTGGGGGTATATACAGCACAGTATCTAAGAAGCAACATTAATCTGTTTTACACTACTAACACTGAAGATGACCTTCCTAGCCTTTCGTTATGTGCTCTTACATCCACAGCCACATGCATATGGTACATGTATCTAAATCACTACTGATTTTTGATTTATGATATGAAATGATATCATATGAAATGTCTACATAAGCAATATAACTTTTTATTCTGATTTCTCAAAACATCAAGGCACTTCTTTCACTGGAAGTCCAGATTTGCTTTTAGTACACTGATTCATACAAGCACTTCTGGTAACAGAAGATGAGCTGGTGAGTTAGATTTATCTTCACATTCATCAGGAAAACACACTGCTCATTGCATTCATGGAATGCTTGGCAGCATATCACATATGACATGATAGCACTGTTTATATCACTGCCCACAGTTGCCATCTTGGCTTCAAGACAATAACTTCCTAAATCACCTTTCACTGATTGTTTATATCTGTTTGCTCTCCCAATCACTCTTAGAAGAAAGCCAGAAAGGTTAGATTTCATAGCAGAATATTTTTCATCAGTGAAATGAGAACAGTCACTTTTGCAGTAACATAGAAGAGCTCTTGTCCAACCTTTCCTTCAGAAGGTTGAACATTCTCTGTCACCTACCTCTATGACTGTGACAATGCAGCAGTGAAGGTTTTAGGATCATTACCTCAGTCTCTTCTTCCAGGAGACCTCATGTATTTTATTATTAAATTGCTGGTAGAAGAGAAAACATTAATTGTCTTAACATCTCTTTTCTTTGTCAGCTGCCTATACACTAATTCCAAACCAGAAACCAATGTTGTTCTTTTTTTAAGAAGGAGCAGGTCGCAGAGAACATCCTCTAGCAGTACAAGACAAAGATTTGATTGCAACAAGCTACATGCCACTGAAACATATTGCACTGCAGGTACAATCATGTACACTTAGTATTTCTCATTGGCCCAACAAAGTAAGATGCAATAACTTCTTGGAGGAATTTCAAGATTAATCTTGATTAGACAATGATGTATCCTAGTGCCTAAAGTAATAGAATGTGAAAAATGAGTTTAAATCCTCTCTAGTAGAAGAGGAATTCTATTCAAGTTTCTCAGACATACTGGATAAGTTATCCACTGCACAATGAAACAAAAATGTAATTGCATTATTAGTCTGTGAATGCAATTCAGCTTCCTCAATGTAAGTAGCAGAGCAGAAAGGTCCAAGTCTCCCGGAGATCCTGTATCAAATTTGGTCCCATGTGGATGTCTCATATAGCACTGGATATATCAAATGGAAGTTCAAATGCCCAGAGAGGTTGTGGATGCCTCACCCCTGGATGCATTCAGGGCCAGGCTGGATGTGGCTCTGGGCAGCCTAGTCCAGTGGTTGACGACCATGCACACAGCAGGGGGGGTTGAAACTAGATGACTAAAGTGGATCCTTTCAACCCAGGCCATTCTATGATTCTATGAAATGGAACTGGTGCCTCTATTGAGACAGAACATCCTCTTGGTCTTCTGGGTTGGAGCTGCTGTAGCTATTTAATTGCAGCAGAATTCCTCTACAAGTAGAGGTTTGTATTTATAATGTAAGTTTTATAAGGTAAGCTCCTTGACAGGATGAGGAAGGAAATAGCCTTGTCCCAGACCTTGGCATCAGAATTGGAGACTTTCAGTCACAAAAATTTGACTTGGAACTGGGACAGACCATGCAAAATTAAGGATGGGTTTTGTGCAGTCTTCTGATGTTGAACTAGGCATAAAACAATCCCCAAGATGGAAGGTAAGAGTGATTATTCCTATTGATGCCTATTAATTTTAGCCTGTTGCATTGATTTAAGGACAAATGACGCTTGCTTATACATACATCACCTATCTAAGCATCCACACTGAGATGCAAAATCAGGGACCTGATACTGATGGAAGGTTGAACTTAGGGCACATCGTTATTGTTTCCAATTAAATTGTTTCTTTTTTTTTTTTCAATGCTTGACTCTTTTTACTTTCTCATGTTAATTTTTGAGGACAATGGGACTAATACTGAGGACATTAAAGCAGATGTAAATGAGAAATAATTTCACTGAGTTTCATTTTGTTTCACTTACACATCAAAGCTATGATTTCTTCTCAAGATCTTGCTGTCAGGCTTCACATTCAATTAAACACATGTAGCCTTTGAAATACAGAGGAGCTGAACAAGGCTTTTAAGCAAATCCAAAAATTAGTGAAAGTGTCATTAGCTCATAATTGTACTCAGAATTTCCTTTTTCTTTTTTCTTTTTTTTTTTAATGAAAGAAAATTCTAAATTGCTAAAATTAATACAAGATGTTCACAGGCTTCTCTAGTCACAACATAATGAGTCATGTACCAGTCAAGGGCAGTTAACTGCCCTTCGTTATGGTGATACTGTTGTTACACATCTCATTGTAGCAAGACACCCAGATTGGCAGTGTTTGCTACAGATGAGAATTTCAGCTGATCAGTTAGATAAGCTTCAAAGGGCATAATTGCTGCCCTCCAGTTACTTTAATCTCCTTCTTTTGGTGTGTATACAGAATATGCCATAACTGTCTTTTCAGTTCTGTTGTGTGAAAACTCTTGTTTTAGTATTTATGTGTATATGGCCTGTGATTTCTGTGCTTTGAAATGTCACAACTTTAAATGGAAATATCTTCTAATCAGCCAATCATTAATTGAGCTTGATTCTAAGTTCTTCACCATTATTTGCAGATTATGTTAGCCCTTTGAGAACTGGGTGGGAAGAGGTATGAGCAGGGGCTCACTACCTCCTGACTTCTTTTATTTTTCTGAAATAAGAAAATGACACTGCAGTTATGTCAGGTGGATAGTATACAAGTGGTAACCAGATGGGGAGGGAATATAAAAAAGCTTGGATTTGGCCACTCTTCTTGGGGGGGAGAAACACAAAGATTTAAAGGAGAAAAAAGAAGGAGATGGTATGGGAGTCTGCTCTGCTGATGCAGGCAAGTGAGAATCACCTTGGCACAGACGCATATCAAGTGCCAAGAGACCCAGAAGCACCTCTCATTCTCACCTACCTAACTTTCCTATTGTCTAAAATTAATTGCTTCTTGCCACAGCTAGGTCTGGGTGTAAACACAGAGGTAAGAGATAAAATTCCCATTGAGTGAGGGAGAAAAAATTGTTATTGAGAAGAAAAGCTACATGGATTCTTAACTCACTGCGGACTGTAATACTGACCCCAAGAAAAAGAAGCGTGAGGCTGAAATCCTATTTACTATTGAAAAGACTACTGAAAGAAGAAATAGAAGAAAGTGTTTGACAAAAAAAAAAAAAAAAAAAGAGAGAGAGAGATACAAAGGGAGCCCAGAACAAAACTTTTTACAAGCATTTATGCACAGGATTTATGATGAATCTTTGAAGCTGGGTTGCAGCTTACTTCATACTAATAACATAGTTAAATATAAAAAATATAATTGCTTCAGTGAGATGAGTTAGTGTGGTACATGCTAAACATGCTACTCTTCCTCCATTGCACAATGGAGAAATTAGAAGCATACACCAGTTTTAAGACTGGTGTTTTCTTGACATTATCACCCTGCAGAAAAGTCTGAACTTAATTGGAAAGAGGAGATTATTTTCTCTGTGTGTAATGGGTCATTACAGTAACTTGTCACTTGACTTACTGCAGTAGTTCTCTGTCACAGGGATGCAAACAAGCTTATATTCATTCGTAGACATCAGCATAAAAATTGTTCTTGAGACTGAGCCTGCAGTACATGTTTGTAGGTTTGCACTAATTTTACTGAGTTGTATGTGCATCTCCAGCTCTGCAGGTACAGGGAAATGCAGAAAAGATATTTTTTGCTTTCATAGGGCTTTAGCTAGTGTTTTTGTTCATGACATTTCTGCTAAACAAAATAGGTTTCAGGGAATTTGAATAACCTTTCCTTGGACAGTTAGCAAAATAATTATACAGAAATATAAAATAATTATGCAGCAAAATAATTATACAGAAAGCTACAGCAACAGACCAAATTTTATATCAAGTAGCAGACTAACAACTCAAGACTGGAACTCAGCTCTTCTGGAGGCTTTCCCTGTATTCAGAAAGATTATTGCAAGATTCATACATATCTGTTAACAGCTTAGATTTTCAAACAGTTTTCTGCCATGAGGCCCTTTGCTTGGAGGCATAATTTCAGTATGAAATCATATGACAGATGAGAGACAAACATTTTCATGAAGATGATTTTGATTGCCTTTTTTTCCAATATATATATATAAAATGAAAACAATTTGACTAAGAAATATAGAACCGCTAATTACCTCTCAATATGTCATCTGCTTTATCAGTGCAAAACAAATATGTTTATTTTTAGTGAGAAATGTGAATGTAGGCCCATAATAGTAACATTGAGTGGAAACTGGGTTTGGAGAAAGTCTTGGTTCTCTTATGAACATCCTAAACTTCAGCCTGTTGTCAGTCTCTGTTGGATCAGAGTACACAAAATTATCTCTGACAATTAGAATTTAAGGAATTGAGAGAAAACTTGGAAGGTGCTGAATCCTGAGTTTTCAAAGTTCTATTTAACCTCCCTGCCTGGGGATGACACAGGCACAGGGCAGCAAGAAGAATGCTGTAGCCGCTGCCCAGTGGAGTCATACAGCTTCTGGTCACCTATCTGGATGATCCAATGCTACTTTTGAGGTTTCTTGTGGTAGTGTGAGTGTGTCCAGCCCTGGAGGACAGAGGAACTCTGTAGCCCTCCTGCTGTAAGCTGTACACAGAGTCCTACCATGCAGCAAAAGAAGTTTCAATTCTCCAATCTTCTAGTAAAAACAAACAAAACAAACCAGGAAAAAAACAAACAAACAAACAAACAAAAAAACACACTATAAAAACTAGAAATGCTAAATACAACAAAAACATGCAGAAACAACAAAAAAAAAAAATCACCACAAACACAATAAAATGAACAAACAGGCAAAGAAAAAAGATTCTCTATGGCTCTTTGTCCCTTAGCTCTGTATATGTTCTAATTAGTACAGATGCTTGGTCAAGTTGAGATTTAATTCTTCTCCCATATTCATTTTTATCTATTCATTGCCCTCCTATTTGTCACTGGCCCATGCTGTCTATCCAGGTTCACTGGTGGTTTGTCTCAAGGGTCTTTACATTCATCTGCATAAGTGTCTCCAGGGCTTTAACTTCCAACAGAGACTAGTAGAGACATTTCTCTGCTACATTACACAGCAATAAATGCTGAAAAACCCAATTTAACATTATTTTGACTGACCCTTAAATGCAGAGACTGCCTTTGCTTTATAAGAGATGAAAAGTGAATTGTCTGAAATAAATGATTTGCAGGAAAAGGTTTGGAACAGATGAGACCATTTGTGGCATTTTTTATCCTGGGGGATATCTGTCAGCTGCAGTCTTACAGACGACACGCTTTTAGAAAGCAAAAGATATTTGGCACTAAGCCTCAAGTTAGAAGCCCTGAGCTGAAAAAATTTCTAACAGCAGGAAAACATTATGAAATTATAGGCTGCTAAACCTGTGAACTGATTACAACAAGAAAAGAACACTATCAACACAAAGCCTTCTCTCCTACTAGTGTGTTACAAAATGCACTAATGGAAGACTGTTTAGACAAATGAGGGGAGCAGATTGCCCTTTTACTCTTTGTTTTGTGTATAATTGGCACATAGGATTTGATTCCTGGCATGTTCTCCTGGTCCTCTGATTTTCCAAATCAAGGGACTGGTGAAGCTCATTTTAACATTATTCAACTGTGTGCCAGGATTATTTTCCCTGGAAAAATGTAGGTACAAGGAGGTAAGTGTGGGTAAGAAAGATGGATGGGCACATTATATGGGATGTGGATAAACCCTAGACAAACTGTGGCATCACTGGTTAATTCTAATGTAAGGACAGCTGGTATTGCAACGCAGATATCCACAGAATATGGAGTTAGAGAAGTGTGACTTTCCAGTGCCATTACTAAAATGGCCATTAAGTAAGGAAAATATCAGAGATATTAAAAAAACTACTCTAGAATTCCAGGGGACGCTACTCTGTGAGAGTGATATCAGTCACACTGGCACTTTGGCAGTGCTTGTAAATGGCATGCAGAGATGGGATGTTGGTGGGACACAGATAAAGTTACAGCAACAGAAGGCAAGTAAATCCCAGCTGCCAGACATGAAATATGAAGGCCACTGCAGCCCCTGTGGTCACAGGTGTCACATACTTTCAAAGAGGTACTCTGAGGAGCCATAGCTTGCAGATTCTGCAGTGGTTAATCTTGGTCTGTCTTGAATTTGGTACTATTTAGCATTTTTCTGCTGCCCCAAATGATGAAACACAATATAATCATTTAACCTAAGATGGTACCAACCTGTTAGGGACAGTAAGTGAAGGAAAGAGCAAGACAAATTGCCATTTTCTATGTAGCTCAGGAGTCACCACATTGCTTCATAATGCAGTGCTTGTATCATACAAGTGTGGAGAGACTGAGGCAGGCTTCATCTACTCACTGACAGCAGCAGAGGCTGCAGGTAGTACAATTGGCTGGGTACTAACATGATCATGGCTGCTATTGCCCCTTATATCTTGGAAAGTCATGAGGATTTGCAAAGTACAGTGCTTAGAGACAGCATAAGTGTATGTGTATAAGGTCATCTTGCAAAGTCTTGGTCATCTGAAAGACATTTAGCAGTGTACTGTGTGCAAGTAAATCACGAACTGTGGTGAACACATGAAGTCTCCAAGCTCACATATGACCTGCAAGGCCTTCCACAGCATTTCAGCACTTTTGAATTTGTTTTGTTGTTAAACTCAGTAAACTGGGGCATAACTCACTCCAAGAATGATGGAAAAAGGTCTAATTGCCTAAGTTGTTTCTTACTTTTATGTCTCCTGGAAATGTCTAGAAAGCAATGAAATTGATGCTTTAAAATAGTGTGGAAATTTATGAAAACAACAGAATTGCATTTCCTAATATAATTGCTGAATTGATTTGCATATGCAGCAAACTGCTGTGATTTTCTTAGTGGCAATAATAAAGTAGTGTCTGCAGTAATTTAGCAGGTGTTCATAGCTATTTCAAGTGGATGTAAAAGGTTACCGCTTTGATTTAAAAGGTTCATTCAAACTCTTCTTTCACTTTGCAGAAGTCTAATGGAAGATGAAAGGTTCAAGGTAATGAGAACAAAGCACATTTGAATCCTGGAGGTATTTTATTTCCGGAGAGGCTGAGGTACTTTTTGTGTCCCCAGGACATTCGATAACAGCTTCTATCTTTTTTTTTCCCATATCTAAATTTGCCTGACTTGAGAATAAATTCACATTTATGGCTATAGTATTTCTCAACTGCATTATGCCTACATCTTATTTTTGAACAAGAGGAACAAATTTTACTGACTTCGGCATAGACTAGTTTTTGAATTCCATTCTTCCTTTCCCATTTTAACTATTTCTAATAGCAGAGATATGTAGGTGAATGAAGATGTTAAACTCCATATTTCTTGTTAGAATAAGACATGCTTTTTCCCACATCTTGACTGCATGATTTATGATAATACAGCGAGTGAGTCATACTGAAGGCAAATGAGAAGCTGGATTGAGACAACTCTCCACAGAATTGTCTGAGATTTCTCTCTGATGAATGGTTAAAATCCTTGCAGTGAGAGCTGTGTGAAATGCTTCTGGCAAGCCTCACTTTTTGGTTAAAGATTTTGTGACTTTTTAAAATTTTAGCCCATGGTTATAAATGCAGAGAGAAGATGCTTTACAGAGGTGACAAGCAGGAAATCTCCTTCCAACAACCTTCCCCCCCCCTCATAGTAGAAACATAGGCTATTTTATCTTCATTTCCATACCTGCAGGATAGAAAGGGGGAAATGTTAGCAGAGAAGAGCATATGAGTTAGAAAGAGTAAAAGGAAAAGAGCAATTACTAAGAAATCTTTGAAGGTGTGGTTTTCTTTAGGGAAGGACGAGTTTGGGTAAAGATCTCAGTCAGACCTTTAGATTCCTGAAACTGTTTCCTGGGACTGCTGAGGGCTTCTTGTATGAAACTGGAAGAGACTCTTATGTCTAAACCCTACTTGGTTTCCTAATTTCTCATTGTCATGAGGACATACCTTTCAAAGAATCCTTTTGATGGGGCATTTACTTTTTGTGTTCTTCTTCTTTTTGTCCCATTTGTGTAAAACTGGCAGCAGCTAATACTGCCTGCTTTTACAGGAATGCTGTGCAGTTAATGCCATGCATTTCTATGAAGTGCTTATATATAACAAGGAGAGATATTACAGGTCGCAAAAAAGAGAGAACACTGAAGGCACTCTGGTCCATCAACTGCTAAATATGTCTCAGAGATCTTATTGTTGTGTACATTAAAGCTTTAGAAGTAAAATATCCCTTTGTTTGCTGAGCACAGTACACGTGACATAGATGTAAGTCCATAAATTTCACTCTTCACACACACAACTTGCTCTGCTGAGTCTTGAATAATTTTCCTTCTGCAATTTGCTGGGTAATTCTCATTTTAAGAGTTAATTGAATCACTCAAGTTAAAAACAATCATGTAATTCTGTTCCAAGCACAGTTATTACTCCTCCATTTTCTTTTTATGAGCTAAGACAGTGAACTCCTATTTTGCATTTCACGGGAAATCTAACCTTGCTTTGCATTCTTTTCTGCTAGCTTTTCAGGAATAAAACTGGAGAAAGGAGCATACCAAGGGGTCACCAGAGGGAGAGGCAGGAGAAGGGATTAAATGTGTGTGGTCTGAAAAGGGCTGAGATGAAGTTTGTGGGACAGTAGGCACAATAAGGGAGTAAGTAGTGACATCGTGGAGTAGGATGCTGGGGTCCTTCATATGGTCAAAGATCCTGAGTGCAAAAAGCCAGTTGTTACATGAAAAACAGGGTTTGAAGGAGAATCATCATATCATAGAATCATATGAGGGATGCTCCAAAAGTAATGTCTCCTATTTTATTATGTTGATCCATGACATCAGAGGCAAATGCTGGTGATATGGCAGTAGAGGTTGAACCTTACCATAAGTATTTTGTTACATGTTGTTGTCATGTGACAGATGGCAGTAGACGGACAGTCTGACAAAATGGCATCTGACATGGAAGTGCAGGTTAAGTGTGTGTGTCAATAAATTCCTCCACGTGGAAAGAAATGCACCCATTGACACTGACATTGTTGAACCTGGATGGAGACCAAATAGTGGGAGTGAGCACAGTGAGGGGGAGTGGTGTATTTCAGCAGTGACAACAACATGAAAGCCAAGTTCTAGATGGCCAAGCAGATTTTTACAAGCGCAGCATGCAGGCTTTAGTATGTTACTGGAAAGCATGAACAGCTAATTGTGGTGACTATGTTGAAAAATACTGTGTTGTAGCTCAGAATTTGTTTTATCAAGTAGGGCTATTGTGCTCTTCGTATCTGTTGTATTTTCCACCCCAAAAAACAGGAGGCATTACTTTTGGAGCAACATACGCAGAATGGCTTAGGTTGGAAGGGACCTCAAAGCCCACCCAGCCCCAACCCCTACCGTGGGCAGGGTTGCCCCCCACTAGCTGCCCAGGACCCCATCCAACTGGCCCTGGATGGCTGTGCCAGCGTCTCACTGCCATCTAAGTGAAGGATTTCCTCCTAATGTCTAGTCTAAATGTCCCCTCTTTTAGTTTAAAGCCATTCCCCTTGTCCTATCACTATGTACTGGTATAAAAAATCTGTCTTGTTTATGATTTTCTCTCAAGTACTAGAAGGCTCCAGTAGGGTTGCCCTGGAGCCTTCCCTTCTTTAGACTGAACAAGCCCAGCTCCTTCAGCCTTTTTTCATGAGAGGTGCTCCAACCCTCTGATTATCTTTGTAGTCCTTCTCCAGCAGCTACAAATCCACTATAACAGCTTTGCTTCTTTCTCGTGTTGGTGGCTCCAGGCCTGAACACAGTCCAGGAACTCTATTTCTGTTGATGGATGAAATTATTCCAACAAACAGTAGTAGATAGTAGGCATAAAGGTTTAATTCAGAACACACTGGAGTCGCAGATACCCTTCCTCTGATTTATAATAGCAGAGAAATTGTACAGGTTAAATTATTATAGGCATTTTTTTACCATCAGAAAATGTAATGAAATATTTTTTGCTACAAAAGTTGGCTAGATGAATTTCAGAAGAACAGTGCCCATCTGAAAAAACTTTTTCCAAGATGTATGGTTCCAGCTATCTGGGCGGATATGGACTTCTTTCAATTCATTTGCAATCTTGTTGGCTCGTATGGAGCTTAACATATTTGTGATTCCTCATACTGCATTACTATTTGGTTGCAGTGAAAGGTTTCTCCATTAATGAAGATTATAATCTTGGAAGGAGAAGGAATTACTGATTTAGCATGGTTGCTTACTGCTTTTTTTTTTTTCCCCCCCTCAGGCCTCTTTCCTTTAAAAGGATCTTAGATCTAAAACAAGATCAGATGCAACCACAAAACTAGTTTTTGTGGTTTTGTGGTAGAAAATTAGTTTTTCTAATTTTATCTTTTGTCCAGGTGAATAGGTTGAAGAATCACAGGATGATTTTCTTTCAGTTTTTAGCTGAGTAGTAGATATGGTCTTTTTTGTCTTTCAGCCATGTGCTGAAATTTTTAAGGTGATGTAGTTTGTTTGTTATTTTGAGACTAGCAATTTATTTGTACTTTATTACATCCTGTGATGTTACTGAGCCTGAGTTTGTCATTATTTACAAAACTAGATGATATATATGCAGTGAGAATTTATTTGAACATTTTAAATCACCTCCACATTCACTAGAACTTGGTCCCAATGATCCTCAGATTATGAATAGTCTTCAGATGAGGTGTTTTATTTGTTTTGCGGCTTTTTTTGCACCATAAACTGTTTCTTTCTAGCGAGCAGCTTTCTGCGCATTACTTATTGCTTCAGAAACATAAGCTTTGCCTATAACAAAGCAGTTTTGTTGTAGAGAGGATATATTGCTACTCTGAAACACAGAGCACAGTGCAAATGATCTTTCTTCTGATATGCCTCCTTACATAGCCAGTGTTGTCATGACAACCACAGAAGAGAATTGCCTCTTCAGTTGCAGACACATGACTTTGTCTTTCTGGTGAATGTGTCCGTAATTTTCAGTCTCTCAGCTGCAGAACACACAAATACCATCCCTCTCAATTTATTCTTACTCACAGAACTTAGTACGTAAACAGCGCATTACTTACAAGCAGGATAAACTTTTGACTCTGCAAGCACTTAGAAGTCCAGGAGCTTTGCAAATGTTGTGTGTGCAGAAACGACACTGAAGGAAGGAGCAGATGAACTGCCCACCTCCTTGTACCTCATGCGATACAGCAAACACAAAGCACTCAGCACTTATGGATTGATGGACTATTGTCCCTAAAGATTCTCAGCTTTTAGATAATACCTTGCAGTTAGGTGATGTGAGTAAAAAAATAGATGTACAAAGTTACAGAAATAAAAGTTTAGAGATTTATGTTCTTTCCTAATCTCAAAGAGTGAACTCATGTCTATTGCCCATTTACTTTGTGTCTCAGTTGTGTCACTTTAAGGCTCAGGACAATATACCTTCCTCACTCTAAAAGTTACCATGATCAATATTTTATTGACGTCTGCGAGATGTTCCTCCTGTGAAAAGAAGCACAGAATGGAATAAACATTAGTTGTTGACAGAGCAGGAACAGGGAACGAACTTACCGTGCATTTAGCTGAGCTAGTGTGACATCTTGCTTTAAGAGACAAGGGTTAAAGGTATAGTGCTCTGACACCGTGCTGGGAGAAATTAGGTGTTTACAAGCTCATGAGTGATTTATGCTTCTACATTTCTAGTAGACTCACATTAGCAGCTGCTCCTTTGGATAAATATGACAGGGACTCTCAAATTCCCTTAGACATCTTAGCCTACATCAGGATAAACAGCATCTACAGCTCAAATGGTAATGTAACACCTAGGACAGAGAGAAAATGGGGAATAGCTGAACCTCACTATGTCTCCACCAAATTAATAACATTAGTATCTCAAAACAAGACTAGTAGTCTTTGGGATCCCTTTCTGATCTACCTCTGACCAAGCATGAAATCGTGGATAACACAGCTAAATATCTGATTTTTCCTGTTAGTTCAGAATTGCCTGGTGTTGCAGTGCAGTACTGCACTCTATCCTTACTGCTAAGAAACAGAGCTTGAAATAGGGTAATATCTTTCCAGGGAATTGAATGCAAACAGACAAAATACATCAAGGCTTCCTCTGAAAACAGGGTTTTGTGGCATCTTCCACGAAAATGATCTTTATTATTCTCTGGTGCATCACCTATTATTGTAGGATCCAATATTTTGTGTTGTTCTGGGTACCTGTGTACCTGCTTAGAAATGGGTTTCAGGCCGCTGTCCCACAAAGCCATTTTCTGTTTCACAGTTTCCTAGTAGCGTGTTCAATATTGCAAAATGACAATGATGATTAGTATCACAAAATCTTTTCAACCAGCAATCTAGAAACTTTTAAAGCGCAAAGTCACTGCTGACTCTGAACAGTCATTGCATGTGACTTCACTGTAATTGTATTGTTAGTACATTTTAGCTCTTGATATCAGCAAGCATAAATGCCTGCCTCTGAGACTGCCACATTAGGCTGCTTTAAGAATCAACAGGGAGAAATAGGAACTGTTTGCTTTCTATTGACTTTAAAAGGAGAAAAGGGTGCTTAGCTGTGCGTATCAGCATCACATCCATGAGATTAACTTCACCCACCATGTTACACTGCCACAAAAAAAGGGTCTGGGAAAGAGCTGATAGGGTAGCAGAAGCGAAGAGCTATGTCAGCCAACTGTATGTGCTCATAATTTAGTTTAAAAAAAGAAAAAAGAAAAAAAAAAGGTTGAATTTCCACATTTGTCACTCAAAAAAAAAAAAAAAAAAAAAAAAAAAAAA
>NW_024962262.1:57912788-57977455 GCF_019238085.1 Lagopus leucura
AAAAAAAAAAAAAAAAAAAAAAAAAAAAAAAAAACCCAAAAAAAAACCTCTGCAAAAGTGAGTATTTTATTCTGTATCATTTGGAATAGCTTTCTCATTTTCCTAATGCTTTCTCTGCAGTTTTCTGGCTGGAAAGCATTAGTTTAAGTAATTATATGAAGTGCATAACTGAGGTAGATATACCAAGGACTGGAGCCTTTCTTGGCTTTTCTGACCACAAGGCTAGGATGACACCTGAAGTACCCAAATCAGGAGCAGGGATGCCTCTGTTCTAAGTAGAGTTTTAGTTGTACCTGGTTTACACAACTTAATGAATTCTGAACCTTGTGTGAGTTCTGCAGGGAAAATTGTCAGTGACAACTTTGATGTTCCCACAGTATCTAAAGATATCGCATCTGTTCAGAAGCACAGAATTGAAGGGATAGGAAGAGACCTTCAGAGATCATCTAGTCCAATCCTCTGCTAAAGCAGCTTCCTAGGAACACAGGAAAGTGTCCAGGAGGCAATGGAGCATCCTCAGAGGAGGAGACTCTATACAGCATCTCTGGGCAGCCCATTCCAGTGCTCTGTCACCCTGAAAGTAAAGCTTTTCTTCATGTTCATCTGGAACTTCCTGTGTCCTACTTTGTGCCCATTGCCCAATGCTCCTTGTCCTGTCATTCGAGCACTACTGAAAAGAGCCTGGCCTAATCCTTTTGATATCCATTCCCCCTTTAGATATTTATAAACATTGATAAGATTTTCCCTCAGCCTTCTTTTGTCCAGGCTGAACAGTCCCAGGTCTCTCAGCCTTTCTCGTAAGAGAGATGTGCAGGGCCTCTAATCATATTTGTGGCCCTCCAATGGACACTGTCCAGGAGATGTTCTTAAACTGAAGAGCCCAAAACTGGACACATTATCCCAGATGTGGCCTCACCTCCCTCACTCTGCTTGTTGCACTCTTTTTAATGCACTGCAGGATACTACTGGTCTTCTTGACCACAAGGGCACACTGCTGGCTCATGGTCACCCTGTTGACCACCAGGAAACCCCAGTCCTTCTCTGCAGATCTCCTTTCCAGCTGGTCAGCCTCTAACCTGTACTGCTGCATATGGATGGAATAGCTTTGAGATAATTCATACTTTTATGTTGATTTATATAACTGCTAATAAATAACAAGAGGAAAAATTCCTAGGTTTATAGCTTTAAAAAAATCCTCTCAGAATCCTTCTTAAAATTGTATGTAGAATAAAATGGATGTTTTGGACATGCTGTTTAATCACAGGATCATTTGATCATGTTGCAAAAAATAAACAGAACATTATATGTCCACTTCAGGAAACTAGCCACACACTTTTCAGTGTTTGAAAAGCTCTACCTGGTGAGTACTCATGTCAGATGTTTGGGATCCTACAGGGCTAGCTGCCTCTTTTCTGCTTTCCCAGCTGGCCTGACATGGTTTCTGAGGAGAGATGAAATTCAAACTCTGAAGAGTCACAACCTTAGCTTTTTACTCAGGCAATGTTTTTTTAAGCAGTGCTTTGGACTTGTGGCTTGGCTTCTAGTGTTCTCCATTCACTGATCAACCATTGCTGCCCCTTGATACTTAATTAACACGCTGCTGGCGAACGTGCACACCTGGCATGTTCTTATCCAGATGGATCAGGGAGACTGTTGCTGGATGGTATGGGAGCTGTGGCAGCCCCACAGTGTTGAAATGTCTTAAAATGGCCCTTCCTTCAGCTGCATGGTGAGGCATGCAACACCCTGCGGCACAACAATAATGGCACAGTATCTTCAAGAGGCTCATGTAGCTGCTTTCTGTCAGCATTACCAGTAGGAAGCACTAATGTGGATCCTTTGACTTGTGCTGTCACTGCAGGATGAAAATAAATAGGGAGAAATTGGTCACTTTCTCACAAGCTATGACAGTCTTGCTTCTGTTTGCTTTGTCTCCCTGGGATGGTAAAAAGGCAGCACCGTGCCACCTGGGGGCTCCGAGCTGCACAACCAGGTCAGGCCCTCTCACAGAATCACAGAATCACAGAATCACCCGGGTTGGAAGGGACCTCAAGGATCATGTAGTTCCAACTCCCCTGCCTGGCAGGGCCACCAAACACACATTCAGATCAGGTTGCCCAGGACCCTGTCCAACCTGGCCTTGAACACGTCCAAGGACGGGGCATCCACAACCTCCCTGGGCAGCCCGTTCCAGGGCCTAACCACTCTCCTAGTAAAGAACTTCCCCCTAACATCCAACCTAAATCTTCCCTCCTTCAACTTGGATCCATTTCCCCTAGTCCTGCTGTTATCAGCCCTTTTGAAGAGTTTACTCCCCTCCTGGGTGTAGGTTCCCTTCAGGTATTGATAGGCTGCAATGAGGTCACCCCGCAGCCTTCTCTTCTCCAGGCTGAACAAGCCCAACTCCCTCAGCCTGTCCTCATAGGGGAGGTGCTCCAGCCCCCTGATCATCTTAGTCGCCCTCCTCTGGACCCTTTCCAAAATCTCTATGTCTTTCTTGTACTGAGGGCTCCACGCCTGGACACAGTACTCCAGATGGGGCCTCACAAGAGCCGAGTAGAGAGGGACAATCACCTCCCTGTCCCTGCTGGCCACCCCTCTCCTGATGGAGCCCAGGATCCCATTTGCCTTTCGAGCTGCCAGAGCGCACTGCTGGCTCATGTTCAGTCTCTCGTCCATCAGGACCCCCAGGTCCTTCTCTGCCGAGCTGCTCTCAAGGACCACTCCTCCCAGCCTGTACAGGTGCCTGGGGTTCTTCCGGCCCAAATACAAAACCTTGCACTTTGCCGTGTTGAACCTCATTAGGTTCACCCGGGCCCAGCCCTCCAGCCTGTTGAGGTCCCTCTGAATGGCATCCCTTCCTTCCACCGTATCAACCGCACCACTCAGCTTGGTGTCGTCAGCAAACTTGCTGAGGGTGCACTCAATTCCCTCATCGATGTCATTAATAAAGATGTTAAAGAGCACCGGTCCCAAGACAGACCCTTGGGGGACACCACTTGTTACCGGCCTCCACCTGGACATAGAGCCATTGACCACCACCCTCTGTCTGCGGCCTTTCAATCAATTGCTTATCCATCGGGTCGTCCACCCATCAAATCCACTTCCCTCCAATTTGGAGATGAGGATGTGGTGGGGGACCATGTCAAAGGCCTTGCTCAGGTCCAGGTAAATGACATCGGTCGCCTTCCCTTCGTCCACCAATGCCGTCACTCCATCATAGAAGACCACAAGATTAGTTAGGCATGACCTTCCTTTGGTGAAGCCGTGCTGGCTGTCTCGGATCACATGCTCATTCTTTATGTGACCGAGCATGTTGTCCAGGAGGATCTGTTCCATGATCTTCCCAGGCACGGAGGTGAGACTCACCAGCCTGTAGTTCCCCGGGTCCTCCTTGCTCCCCTTCTTGTATATGGGAGTGACGTGACCCTTCCTCCAGTCATCCGGGACCTCACCTGACAGCCACGACTTCTCAAATATGATGGAGAGTGGCTCGGCAACCACCTCAGCCAGCTCCTTCAGGACCCTGGACTCTCCAACACAGTAAGCCCCAAATGTTATTTTTACCCAGCACAGCAGCCCCCAGGACCTTTTTTTTCACTCGCAATGCCAATTTGATCTAAAATGTTTCTGAGGGCAGAGAGGGCACTGCATTCTACCCCAGCAGGCTGCAGCAACCTGCCCAGTCACCACCGAAACATCCACCGTGCCAAGGTCTGCAGGCTGTGTCTTTTTACCTTCCTCCTCCTCACAGCCCTCCTTCCTGAGGGTCCTGAAACATATGACACCTTGCTGCAGGGACACTGCCCAGCAAAAAGCACAGAAGTGGCCTTTTCAGATGCCAGGCCTACTCACCCTCCTCGTTTCTGAGACTGAAGGCCCTGGCTGCCTCATCTTGCACACCTGATCTGCTCCATATTGCCAGTGGGCAGCTGAGCTCTCAGTGTGCTAGGGATAAATGTTGATATCAAAGAAGCAGGTATGATTAGAGGCTTTCCCAGTCTGCGTAGTGACTTGATAACAAATATCTAAAGCTAAGGGCATGTGATTTCAAGTGTCATTGAGATTGTAGGCACTGAATATGCAGAGTGATCACGTGGAAAAAGCTGTTTCAGTGTGCCAACACTTCTAATATGCAATAAACAGAACAAATTAGGTATGCAGGTTTGAAAGTGGAAAAAACAGGCTAAAATCTTCTCTGACACCATATTATCTCTTTCCCCTCCCGAACACCTTCTCCTCCTCAATATTAATGAGAAACCCACTGCCATGGGAGACCAGTGATGGAAGCAAAACTTGGATCAAGTCTCCAAATCTCGTTGCGGGATTTTAGGGAAATCGGATGGCCCATGTAAATGAAGAGTTCAAGAAACACCCCCTTCTGCAATCTTCTCTCTGCCTGAATGGGATACGTTTTCCTTGTAAATTTATGAACAGAAAGTCTAAAGACTCTGGCACTCACTGATAAGTGACACTGCTACTTCTTATCAGATAAGCCTTAACAGGTCAGTTGCATGGTGGGAGTCTTGGTTACAGAGTGTTTCCTGAGTTAATGGAAAACAGCTGCAGAGGCAAACCTGCCAAAGCTGAGTATGATAGCAGTGAATCTGCACTGTAATTGCATATGGGATAATTATTCACTTCTAGAGGAAACTAACAAACAGAAAACCCCATCTTTAAATGCCTTCATGGTCTCAAAGAAAATGATGTAACCTTGAAGGCTGACTGGAGTTTCCAATCCCACCTTCTCTAGCACAAGCCCAGAAGACAAAACAGTTTTTCAGGTGTGAGGCTATGGGCTATGTTGTCTTCACTGCAGCAATATGCTCCAGGTATTAACTCTCCCACTGAGCTACACAGAGTGAAGAAGCTCTGTTACTGAGGCATTAATCTCAAGCAGAGGAACAGCAGGAAGTACACAAGGAGGTGATGTGATCAAAACTTAATCATCTACAGCTATCAGGAATCATCTTCCTGCTGTCTGTGAGTATTTTTGTGCCAGCTGCATCCGCAGGGGCCTGGAAATGGGAGGCACTCCAGTGAGTTTGACTGGTGTGCCTGGGTGAAAGTTTCTGCTTGACAGAGGAAGACGTGGAGATGGAGACAGTGGGGAAGACCAGCTGGAGCAGCACGCTATGCCTGTGAACAATTCAGAGATGCTGCAGGAGGGAGCAGTAGGGAGAAGGAAGATACAAGTTTATCCCCTTAATTTATTAGAGAACTTACCATTTTCAATAGGTGACAGGCATATCAGCTCTCCTTTTGCTACCATCACAATCTTTTTCTCTCAAAAGTAATACTCTGAGTCAATGAATATGGTCACACCATGTCCCATACTCTCATGTTATCCACATCAGAAAGTGGCAGCTGTTCCTGTGCTCCTTCCTGGTGTGTGAGCACTGCACAAAGACTGAGCCAACAGCGCATCCTGCAGCAGATATGGAACTCATTTTGTCCTCAGCATTGTACATTAGGCAGTTGCATAGAAAGCAAAAAGCTGAATTTAAAGGACTTTTCTTACTTCATTCTTCTGAAACTGTAGAGAAATGTCTGTGAGATCCAATCTTCTCCCTGTAAGGATTGTATTGTTCATGCTGTTCACCCAAACCAAAGCCTTTTCCAAGTTTGTCTCAGAAACACAATGACAATCTATATTTTATATGTTTTAGGTGACACAACTCAGTGTTCAGGTTTGGTGCAGCATATTCTGAGTGTGCAGGAACACCTGCAGGCACCCAGATCTGCAGGGTGAGTGTAATCTCCTGCTTGAATCTACTGCACATCTCTTCTACCAAACTGCCTGCAAAGTGATTGAGAGCAAAGATTGCAGTACAGAGCTGAAGGGAGCTCTCACTTAGCCTATACTTTCAAGTGATAACCAGAAGAGAAAAAAGCCAGATAAATTTTCTCTGAGAAGAACTAACTGACTCACTAACTGAGGAGGATCCAGTGCCCAGGAGAACATTGGTCTTCCCTCTGAAATGATGAGGTGAGAGGATGGACTCTGAAACTTTCTTTGACACTATCTTTCCCATGAGAATTCAGGTAAGAGAGGAAAATTTGTTTTAACATTAATTCTGTGGAAACAGGCAGTCCTTTCTTAATATCATTTTCCACTTTATATGAAATGTTTATTTCAACCAAGATATAAAGAATTGTATCTTTATATTTACTCCAAATGAAATGTCATGGAAACTCTTTTTATACATTTGTTTAATGATAAATAACTATACAATGCCAGAACACGATGATATCAATTATACCCACAGTTTATTTCCCAGAATAGATTAAGTTATCTGTCAAAGCCGTGCGGGCTCTGGCACTGCCATTGGGTGACCTTTGGTCTTGCCCCAGTGGGCAGCCTGCACCCAGGCAATACGCATTCATGTTCACAAATATACAAGCACTTTAAAGGATAGTTGCCTCATAGTCTCTGATCCAATATCTTCAGTATAATCAGAAGTCTCTTGTATGCATGCATCAGCTCTCCTAAAGTGAAGTTTTCCTTGATGATAGGCTTTTCCGATCTGCAGGTAACATTTCTGTAGTTTCACAGAGTAAAAATCAGGAGTGCAAGCTGTATCAGTGAAATTGTTTAGAAGAGCAAGAAAATATTATCATACATCCATACCAGGAACTGGCTAAATTTCTGTGTTACTTAAGCATAATGTGAATGCGTTTCACTTATAGCATCATCTAAAATCCTCATTGTAGTTCCCCCTAAACTTCTGTTTCTTTCATGTCATTTGTAGAAAGACAGAATATCCACCAAAAGCAAACTAGCTTAATCACAAAAAGAAAATTCTAAGTAAATATCTGGACAAAGGAGGTCTTTAAAGATACCAATGCACTGAATTTAGGGTTTGGATATTTAAATATGTTAATTTTAGCATTAAGGCACCAAATAGATTTCAGGATAACTTTTCAGATTTGTCTCCTTACTACTTTTTTCTGCAGTGTCTCAAAGTACCTTCTATGTTAAAAAGACTGAATTATTTAGGTAAAACTACACAACTAATCAAATACCGGACATTGCACCCAGCAATTTTAAGATTTGATGTTTGCTCATTGTTTATAATTCAAACTACCTGCAACCTCTTCAGACCCAAGGTCCAAATCATCAAAATGAAATAAATAGGATAGGATACATTAGGATACTGAGATTAACTATTCTAATAAGAATATCAGTTGGCACTTCTTTGTTATCTCTTGACTGCCCACAGAGAAAATCCAGGTAAGCCAGGCATGGATGGCAAATTTTGTGCAGATAGATAAGAGAATAAACTTGATGTTAAGGTACAGCTCCTGCTGATGGTAGTATCTAAGGCTAAGTCATGGTCTATCAGTTGTTGGGGAAACTGTGGAACATTTCTTGATACAACCACTAAAGTAGCGTAGACACAGTTAATAGAAAATGCAACTATAAAAATAAAACACTAAATAATGCATGCAAAAATTACCATTTACATGGAGCTGATGAAATGATCCTTTTGAAGAAATATTTTCACCTGTTAGCTACACAATGGCGTTGTTGAAATGAAATGAGAAAGCAAATGCATATGTTTAACTTTTTACTAAACGGAATGTTTTCTCAATACTTGATGTTTTTCACTCACATGTCTTTGTGCCAACAAATTAGTTTCTTCCAATGAAAGCAAAGTGACATGAAGTTTTCCCATGACTTCCTATTTCATGCTTCTAGCTTTCCTAGACATTTTTGAGACTTTCACTTGTATTGCAGAAACATTTTCTGTGGTCCAAAAGATATAGAAAACGAACTGTCTCATTATTTTTTTTTTCTTGAAAAAATGCTCAAAGTATATTTTGAGGTGTTATGTGTATGTTTGGTGGCCCTGCTAGGCAGGGGGGTTGGAACTACATGATCCTTGGGGTCCCTTCCAACCCGGGTGATTCTGTGATTCTGTTTAATATAAGGAACGATTTATGATTTCTCACCATTATCATCCAGGGTGTGAATTCACTAATTAAAAATATGACACATGAAGAATGTTTCCTAAGAAAATCAAAATTCAAGTGACAAGTTTGCCATTTATCATTTAAATCTTCAGTGCATATTGAGTCAATAGCAAGTCTCCATGTCAGCCAGACTTGAGAGAGCCCTGAGCTAGCCTGTCTACTAATTCCAGACTGAATGAAGTGAGTCCCAATTTTAATAGAAAAGCCCATATTTACCTGCTACTCCTGCCCTGACTCAGTTGTTATTTTGCACAGTCCAATGAGTTGCATTGTTAGCTCTGATTCTGTCTTGCTAAGTTTGCACCAGTAAAGAAAAGTCCTGTGGGGAAGAGAGGAAATGCACTCTATTCTATCAAAGCCTTCTATAAGGGCTAAAAGCAAAGCCTTTGGCAGAATTTATGTGGAAGGGGACTTTGGGATGGGGGAGCAGAACCATGATTTCATGACAAATGTGTTTGAGAGCTCCTCTCACTGTTTCAGAAGCATAGCAAGTGCCACGCTGTTTCATATCCAAGCTCTGTTGCAACTACTGTGCTGGAGAGTAGAAAATAACCTAACTGCCCTAAAGGTAATGCTAGGCTTGTGGCCAAAAAGTTAAAAACTAACAGGATCTTTCCGAGTTTGAA
Source organism: Lagopus leucura (assembly GCF_019238085.1). NCBI lineage: Eukaryota > Metazoa > Chordata > Aves > Galliformes > Phasianidae > Lagopus > Lagopus leucura. Next base: position 57,921,392 of record NW_024962262.1, read on the forward strand.
ACGTTGAAATCAACAGATTGATCTTCAGTTGGTGCAAACAGGAATGAAATCACAGAGTTTGATGGGATGTCTTTATAGTCTGTTGGAGTCCTTTTTCACAGCTGCTTTTTGTTTTGAAATGGTCACCTAAAATGGTTAAACAGCAAACAGAAGTGGTCAGAAACCCTGCTGGCAGACATCTAATTCCTACTGCATGTATACAAACTGTGTTTACTTGTGTGCAGTTATCTGCCCAGCTTTTAATCACAAAAGCAAACTGTAATGTGAATAAAGTTACCTGTAAACAAGATCAGTGCACTTTAAAGAATTGTACTGAAAGTTACATTGTAGATTAAGAATATTTTGAAAAACAGACTTTGGCATTATTATGTTTAGTCTTGTACTCAAACTCATTACATTGTTAATTCCTTTCCTTTTCTTCAGTGCAGAAATAGTTTTGAATTTCCTGTTATTTGCCATCTAGCACTCAGTACTCATGAGCTGCAAAAATAATAAACTGGTCTGTTCATGCATCAGAGAGAAAAATATGTATCTTCCCCTTATCTTCTAGTTTTAAGCTTTCTGAGGATAAGGAAGAAAGGAAGTGTTATGCCACTTTCTCCTCTGTTTGGTGAGGAAGCTGGACACCAAATAATCTGCCAATTCTGGAATTCTTTCCCTCCCCTTAGGCCATCTGGTTACCTTACAAAGACCATGTTATATTTTAATGTAAATGCAATCAAGCTAAGAACTACCCAACTGTGTTGAATACTTTTGTTAAAATACTAATATTTTAAATATGAGGGAGATCTTCAAAATGAAAGTTGTTGGCTCTTGGCTCTGTGTCATTTTCTAAAACTGTAGTTGCTGCCAACAAGATGAATGATTATGGATGAAGATGAGTTATCTTCTCACTAATCCTCTTGGATTCTTTTTTTTTTAATTCTTTTTTTTTCATTTTTTTATTTTATTTTTTAATTTTTTAAACAGACTCAAGAGAAACCAAGCCCTCAGCACTCTGCAAGGAAGGCACACAGGCACAGGACTTTACATCAGTTCGTTAAAGAGGAAGTAAGTATTCAGAGCTGTGTTACAATTTGGCTGCTGTCATTAACTTTGTCTGAAAGTGATGGAGATTAGGTGCCTGGATATCATTTAAGCTTCAAATATGTCACCTAATTTTAAGGAAAGAAATAGCACCTTGTGAGCAATAGCCGGTGTGACAGCCAGACTCCATTCAGAGATGGTAAAACTTGATTCAATTCTAAATGTGCCTCACGTCAACATCTTTATAAGTTCTCAAGATCTCAAGGCAAGAGTAAGGAAGCAGAGAATATTAACAGCCTCCTTCCACACAGCAGGGAAACTTAACTGCTATGGAAACAAGAGCAGATTCATGAAAGGAGAATTTAGTGGCTTCTGCATGACATTTTACAGACGTAAAGGGAAAGGAAGTTAGAAACCACTGAAGTAAGTGCTACCATATTTTCTTCTGTGTTTATCTGTTGACAGCTAGTTAGGAATGGGTTTGCATACATTAAAATGACCTGGAATGGCACTGGAATGGACTGCCCAGGGAGGTGGGGGAGTCACCGAAGCAGGGGGTGTTCAAGGAAAGACTGGATGTTGTGTTGAGGGACATGGTTTAGTGGGAGATATTGGGAATAGGTGAACGGTTGGACTGGATGATCTTTTAGGTCTTTTCCAACCTGGGTGATTCTATGATTCTATGACCTTGGCTGTGGGTTCTTGGTCTTATTTTACATACTAATTATGGAACAGTGCCTTTGTACTGGGCGATGTCCAGGAGGAAAAGGATTGTCTCAGCTCTGGGTATCCTTCATTTCAAATAAAGTCTGCCTGACATTTAATCAGAAAAGTAAATAAATAAATAAATACAAATATTGATCTTTGTTACTGCATTTAACTTTTGACTGTGCTTTGGCTTCATCCAGAAGTTTTAAGATAGCACTGTTTCTGCCTTTTCTCCAGAGCTGATATTAAGAAGCACCGACCATCTGGAAAGGAATTTCATTGTCATGATTTCCAGAGCAGAGCTGCAGAAGTACATAGATAACCTTCAGAGAAAAAGTGATCCTGCATGCTGTTGTGAAACACATTTCCAATTTCTAAGGTTTGTCACCAGTATTTGGCAAGCTGTGTTATTTGTGGACTGGTTATTACATTATTTACTTCTCTGCACCACAGCTGCCTCCATCCGTACAATGATTTAAAACTAAATAATGCTGTCATGTGTGTTATAACAAAGATAGATTTGCAGAGAAAATAAAGCCAGCTGTCTGGAAAGTCTTAAATACTCGTGTTCATGGTCATCATGAGTGATTGGATTTGGTTTTCTGCTCTTCTTTTTCTGCTCAATTCTGAAAGAGTAGTAATTCGCATTTTGCTTTCAATTAACATTTATTAAAATCAGAACAAAATATCTTCTAGAAGGTTTCATAGGAAAAAGAAAAATATGAGCAATTTATGGAATCAAGATGAAGTATCAACAAGTTTCATTTTCACTTGTGTGGGCAATGTAAGTAGGTAGATAGGTCATACTGTGAGCAGAAGAACATAATACAATCTGTTTACAGTGTAAGAGAAAATGAGCAATCCAGTACAACAGATGAAATTTATGGTAAGTGGGGATGTGTTGGACACTTCAGTAAGGGCTCAACTCAGGTGCATAAACATAGGCACCTAATATTGTCTGTATTACATTACAGCATTCCGGATGTGTTCAGTTTTAGTTAAGTGGCTTTTAGCCATCTAGAGTAAAAGATGGCTAACTTAAAATAAATAAATAAATAAATAAATAAAAGTGACTCAAAAGATGTTTTCTCTGCTTGAAAAGCCCAAGAAGTGGAAAAAATGTGATTTTCTGATAAAATTATGTGCATCTGTGATAGCCAAAGTTCACTAAATCTCACACCAAATCCCAAGATAGGTGAAATTTTCAAATAATTTAGTGTAGGAGATTAGGTTCCCTAATTACTCACATTTCTGATTAGACGTAATGGCTGAAATAATTCAGAGTGCCCTCAAAACCTATGTGAGGAGTGGATGGTTATTGGTTGGCTATGCTCTTTCTGTTTGCAAAGCCAGCTTTAAGTAACTTATTCCTAGCCACCTGCTTCCGAAAAATGAGATGTGTAGCTGGTTCAGAAACTTCTGTAGTTTTGTACTCTGCAATCATCCAAACACTAAGAAATGAGGCTCCACAAAAGTCTTTGAAAAAGGACTCTAACTTTACCTACTTTTTGCAGAGTTAAAAACAAAGGCATAATAGACAATAATAACCTGTTAAATGTAATCTCAAGTTGTATCTTCTGTGAACACCCAGAGGGCTGACCCTTTCCTCCAGATTACTGTTGTGGATCCCAGGAATTTTCTGGTAAAAGTGAAGCTGCTGACCCATGGATTCTGCTGGCCATTTTGCAGCTGAGCACTGTCTGATTTCCTTGTGCATCCTATCTGCCTGATGGTGCAACCTTGCCCAGTGCTAGCACTATGAGCATTCTGGGGCAGAGGCTGATTTTGTTTTGTGTTCCTCCAGCAAATAGCACAATGGGACTATTGTCCATGGCTGTCCATGGCTTATAGTCAATATGAATTGCATATTCAGAATAGCTGAATAGCCCTGAGCACATTGCAGACCTCTCTGCCAAAGCCTGAACTTTGACCATTCTCCTGTATACCTGTCTTAAAGACAATCTTACTGGATTACGGAGGGTGTTTTTAATACAGAACTGTTTGGATGTTATTGATGGCATATTTAGTTCACTGGTAATTATTTTCTATGGTTTTAACCAGGCTTTGGTGATTTTCACCTAAGTATTACTAAACAATATTCTCTGAAAAAGATCCACTCTACAGATCCTCAGAAGGGTTTTGTTTCTCTAGGGCTAGGCACTGCCTGACATGAACTCAAGAGAATGTAGCTGTCAAGTATGGCTTAAGAGACAAACGTGGAGTCAGAAACAGGTCCTACTGCCTGGATAAATCTGTAAAATTAGATTTGGATACTTATTAAGTACATATATTTACACATGAAGAAGAACTAACTCCTGAGACAGTGTAAGAAACTGATTGTACAAGTTTATTTCTTATGCATCCCGAATATTTGCCTTATGATATAAGTTATTCTTTCTGTCTGCAGTGCTCTGTTCTTCTGTGTAATGCTCATGGTCAGCAGCAAGACCATAACTGTCCAGACTGCACAAAGAATTTGTAACTAAGTTAAAACTCATTGGAAAACAATGTTCAAATTATGTAAGGCAAATCTGAAAATTTCACAATAAATGTAGCACTTATATTGAGAGGCAAACAGCCTCAAGACCCTTACCTTCTTGTTCATTTAGAAATGCTAAAAGTAAAATGGGAGTACTGCCTTAGGTGAGGATGGTGCTTACATTTTTGAGAGCTAAACAGATAAGTAGCCCTCTTAAGATTTCCTTGTAACTTACACAGGGAGAATGACTTGCTGAACTAAATGGAGGTTGAAAGTTCCTACAATTAGATTTATTCTCTTCTCAGATACCAACATCAAGCAGCTTTTGAGAGAACCTAGGGAAATCAGGACTGGCTGAAGTCAGCCTTTATGAACAATCTCCCATGCCTCCTAAGTCACTCTAGCACGGTAAGTAAGCTATGTATACTTCACTTAGATCTTGATTCTGCTTTTAGGTGGGGGAAGGCAGCAGCAGGTTTATATTAATGAAGTTTTGAGTTTGCTGTAACAACTCCTGCTCATCATGTTTTCTCACTTTACTACTGTATGGGCAACACTGTGTGCTTGAACTGTATGGAATTTAGCCCCAGCAGCAAAAGCGCTTAAAATAATGCTTAAATCTGAGCCAAACTGGTAGAATATAAATGCAAATGAGTACCTACTAATTAGCAAGTTCATGAGACATTATGGCACTAAGTATTAAGGACATTAAGACAAAAAGAAATATAACTTGTAGTTGTCAATGAACACTGGAGAATCTTGACAATACTGTCCTTGTCCTGTGAATAAACTGTTTTTCACTCTCTCTCCTACAATTACAGAAGAATAAATAATTGAAGGCAGCAGAGAAGTCTCACCAGAGTTTTCCTTGTATGAGTTTCAAATTAATACTTTATAGTAAAGAACAAGCTAAGGGAAGCTGTTCTTAGCTGTGCTGCAGTGGGTCTTCTGCATGTAAACTATGTGCCTGGTTAATCAGCTCATCATGCATCATATTCCTAATGTCTGCACTACTGAGACAATGCTTAACAGAGCTTCTCTGTGCAGACTGAGACCTTCACATCCTCTCTCAATCAAGAAACAAGTAACCCAAAACAGGAAACTCCAGAGGTTACCCTCGTGAAGCTTGTGTATCCTATATACCAATGTACACACCTTAGTAGAGAATGATGTGGCGCGATATGCTCTCCAACACTGTGCTCTTATTTTCTTCCATGGATCTCTAGGGCTTCCCAAGTGACTGTTGTCTTGCTATTAGCCAGATTTTCTCCTGTAACTTTAAATGCTTTCTGCACAATAGGACATTTTTAGTATTCACTTTCTGTGTCAAAACTGAAGAATTATTGCTGCGTCTTCTTGATAAAAATGCGGGCTTATATCCTGCTAATACTGAAGCAATGACACAAGTAAAATAAGTAATATTACATACATACAAAAAGTTTTCAGCATTGGGATAATAATTCTAATTTATCTCCTTTATGTGGTGCATTTTATATTTAAAATCTAACAATTCTGAATATGAATGTACAGAATGAGATTTTCAAAAATGTGAGGCAGAGGATGAAAGTATTCAGAGGTGTCTTGCTTGATATATTGAAATGTAGTTTTGCCACAAGTCTCGTATGAAGCTTATTCAAGAATCAGTTAATTTAATTTGTGACTGTTGAAAAATCAGTCTCTCAGTGAAACTACAAATCAAGTTGATTACAAGTTTTCAGAGGCAATGGCTATATGTTGTGATGGACACAGCAGTTGCAGACAAAGTCAGTCCATCACTCGTGCCTGAAGAGATAAAGATGCAACAAAGCTGCACACACCTCAGGCAGCATGTGTCTCAAATAAATTAAGAACTGACAGCTATTTGAGTTAGTGTGACTTTTTCATCTTTTGGACATCTAATTATGGCAGCGTGATGGGTGGAATGTATACATTTTAAGGCAAAAGTTCCTCGTTTGTTTCTGGACTGGTTACATGTATCAAATGATAGGAGCTGGTTCCAAGTCAACTGACTCACCAGGATGGAAAAGGAAATATTTGCAGTGAATTTCAGGATTGGAAAATAAACTTATTTGGCTCTGATATCTGGCCAAAACCACAGAAATCTAAAACAGTATAACATGATGAGGGATGTAAAAAATAACAAGGGATTTTACAAATGCATTGGTCAGAAGACACAGGCCAAGGAGACTGTACCCCCTCTGGTAAATGGGAAAGGAGAACTGGCTACAGCAGATACAGCTGAAGCACTCGATGAGTTCTTCACTTCAATATTCACTGTCAGTCAGGCTTCCTATGTCTCTCATGTCCCTAAACCTTTGGGCGAGGGTCAGGGAAGTGGAATTCCTCATTCTATTACAGAAGAGCAAGTGAGACTGATTGTGTATGAGTCTGAGGCCAGATGATATGCACCTCAGATTTTTAATGGAACTGTCTAATGTGGCTGCTATGCCATTCTCTATCATGTTTGAAAAGTCATAGCTGTCAGGTGAAGTGCCCAGTTACTGGAGAATGGGAAACATCACTCCTATTTTCAAGAAATGGAGAAAGGAAGTATAGAGCGGTGAACCTCATATATGTATCTGGGAAGATGATGGAGCAAATACTGCTAGAAGGTATGTTAAGGCATATGCAAGACAAGGAGGTGATCCATGACAGCCAGAATGGCTTCACCTGGGGCATATTGTATCTGACCAAGCTGATGGCCTTCTGTGATGGAGTGATGGCATTGGTGGACAAAGGAAGAACAATGTATGTCTGTCTGGAGTTATGCAAGATCTTTGAAATGGTCCCACATCACATTCTTCTTCTTCTCTAAAATGGAGAGAGAGGAATTCCAAGTGTGGGCTATTCAATGGGTGAAGTATTGGTTAGATGGTCACAGACAGAGGATTGTGGTCAACGACTCTATGTCCAGATGGATATCAGTAATGAGTGGTGTCCCCCAGGGGTCTGTCTTGGGACTGGTGCTCTTCAACATCTTTGTCAGATACATAGAAACAATGGTAGTGGGAGGATGGTTGGACTAAAAGATCGTGTAGGTCCTCTCCAACCCTGTAATTCGCTGTTTCTATGATAGACAGTGGGATTGAGTGTACCCTCAGCAAGTCTGCAAACAACATCAAGTTGAGTGATGCAGTTGATACAACAGAAGGAAGAGATGACCTCCAGAGGGACTTGGAAAAGCTTGGAAAGTGGGCCCGTGTGAACTTAATGAGGTTCAACATGGACAAGTGAAAGGTGTTGCACTTGCGTCATAGCAATCACACATATGGGTACAGAATGGGAGAAGAGGGTGACAAGGCACTAGCACAGGCTGTCCAAAGAAGCTGTGAATGCCCCATCCCTGGAGGCATTCAAGTATGGATTGAATGGGGCCCTGGTCAGCCTGATGTGCTACTTGATTTAGTGGCTGGAAACCCTGTTCACAGCAAGGAGGCTGGAACTAGATCATCTTTAAAATCCCTTCCATCCCAAGTCATTCTATGATTCTACCACTCTTTTTTATAAGATTTTATAAGATTCTATGAATCAGACTTCGGTCTCCTCCTCAAATAGCCCCAAACCACTGAAATCTAGAAATAAAATTCCTATTTTCATTCTTTTTTATTTGACCTCATGACAAGTGGTTCAGAAGTAAAGTAAGCAGAGGAAACAAATTAACACCATTCCCTTATTTACTGGAAAATAAGCATCACTGCAAAATTAATATACTTCACTCACATACTAGCACCTGTAGCTGAAGCATTTGGGAGGTGTACTGGTGGGAATTGGTGACCTGAGCATTAATGCTTCAATGAGAATGCCATGGGGCTATTTGTCAACCTGTCTTGCTGTCAGAAAGGCTGTGAACATTCAGGCTCTGTAACAGCAGCGCAAGCAGAGCTGCAGAGAGAGACTGGCCTTGACAGGGCCGCCACTGGGGAGAATGACTTAATCACCCATCACTGCCAGGGAACACATTGCAGCAGGTATACTGGCAATAACTTTTACAAGTGGACAGCAGCTGCCATCAGTTTAAATGTGAATAAAAAAAAAATAAAAAAAAAAAAAAAAAAATGGAGAGAGAGAGAGTGAAACTAGTACCACAGGAAACATAAAGAAGAGACAATTTTTTTCAGAACTTTGCAGGTATATGAAGATTCATGTTCTGCAGGTGCATGCCTCAAAAATATCCTTACATAGAGGCAGATACTCAGCTTAAAGGAAGAATGTGTTGTTAGGGTAGAAGAATTGGAAAGAAATGTGTGAATCTTCCATCTCTATGTATCTGTGCTAATAATCAAACAATGTCCTGGTTGCTGTGCAAAAGTAAAAAAGAAAAATAAAAAAGAAAAGGAAAAGAGGCAGTTATTTTTCCAACCATTACATCCAGTTTTAGAGCACAACAATCCAAACAATAGAGTGAGGGGAGGAATGGATACGTTTTATAGCATCTGGTACTCTGCATTTACTGCCAGTGAACAGGGCTAAGTCCAAAATAGCTTATCTTGTTTCACTGAGCATTTAGCAGCAGTGGAAGACAACAGACTGGGACCCATAAGCTAGTTACCACAGACTAGCTAAAGTGCTTTGGTTCACCTAAAAAAAAAGAAAAAGAAAAAGAAAAAGCTTGTAGAGCTGTGCACTTTGAGCTCAATAATGCAGGGTGTTCAGCAAGATTTAATGGGAGGAAAAATAGAGTTCTTTCAGCAATATGAACAGATCTGTATTTGTTGGGTATAAACAAGCTTGCATTCAATTGCCTCCTATCATTTTGCCAAATGGGGTGCTCTTTCATAGTGATGTGAATGTCACTAGCAACTGTACTTTTGATACTGAAAAGCAAGACAATAGATCAGCTTTGTGTAAGGTTATAAGCACATCTACTTATGAAACTACCTCTTCTGAATAGAGACTTGATCTTCCCATTTATTAAAAACTAATTTCAGTGCTGGCAATTTCATCCATGTAAAATTAGTTTATAAATCCAATTTTTTCTTTATGATAAACAAACTCTACACACCAGGCTGCATGGGCTCTAGTACCCAGCTTCTCCTTAGCATTCATCTGCTTTATAAGAACTTTTAGTTGTATGCAAGATATAATTTAGGAGTGCAGTTTCTTCACACATCCAGAGATGCGTAATGGAGATGAAAATAAAACAAATGAAAAATGGCTTTCTCTGCCACTGCCAGTTTAAATTAGCTTGTTACTTCTGGTGTGACTAGAGCTGAATAGGCAACACAGAGTAATAAAAAGTAGAAAGCAGATTCAAATTTTAAAAATCACTGAAGATCTTACTATTTATCACAAATATTCCTCTGTGTTACTGAAAAAGGCAATCCTGTTTGAGACACCATTTTTGGTCAAAATCCTCAGCAGACAATTGTGCATTATAATACTATAATAACATGTGTAATTTAAAATTTATGTAGTAATTACAATAACATTTATTCCTTGCAGCTCAATGTGAGCATTAATTCTGGTGTTTTCTGGGGTTCAGTATTCTACAAAGCGGTCTAATAACAGACTTATGCAATGGGACCAGAATTTGACAGTGGAAAATGACAGCAACAGAATTCAAGTATACTCCTTGATTAAGAAGGCAGCTTTAAAAGTTATTTTAGAACAGCTGAGCTCACCTCAGAGGAGAAATTTCTTTTATTAATATTTAATTCTGTCCCCATCAAAAGCAAAGGCATCTAGCAGCTCATTGAAGTGGCAGAGATGTCAGGGACTGCCTGCGTAACCTTTAACTGTGAAACAAGGAATCTTTGCTGAGCCAAATGTAGCTGAAGTTGCTTAGTGTAACAACTGCCTTTCTTTCAAGATCAGTGTAAAGGGAACATTTCAGCTGCTCTGTGCAAGCAGGTTGCAAAAATTGCAGAAAAACTGTGACAAGCACTGACTTGCACTCCACAAAGGCTGAATGATTTGGATAGACAATGCAGGCATATAAGAATTGATTGCTGAAGCTGTGATTACCTGTGATCTGTGACAGAGAGGAAGAGCTCAACAATGAGGAAAATAGTGGCAAAAAGTACAAGGTACATTAACAGAAGTGCTTGCAGTAGGGGACTGAGGATGAAGAAAAGGATTATTTCCGTGGGAGACTTGGAGCAGAGAGCTCATCTGATTGTGCTGCGGCCTGAGAAAACAGGCCTTAGCACTTTCTTTGCAGCTAAAGATCCTTGCTCACATCTGAAATGCCTGGGTCTACCATCAGTCTGCCTGCCTCATGGGAGAAACTCGCCACCAAACTTCAGCCCTGTTAACAAGGATGGAAAGGACACACAACAGTTAACCAGGCTTATTTGGAAATTGCACTGCTGCAGGAACCAAAGTAACAGCTCTGATATGTAACAATCTTAAGATAATTCCCTTTAATTTATCAACCTATCCATTACCTTATTATCTTTCCATGCAGTCTATTAGTGAGTCTTCCTGGAGAATTCTTTTTTGTGTGTTTGTATACGAAATAATGAGCTTGTAGCATCTCTGTCTGGAACAGCTACAGCACAATATGTTTTGTTTTATCACAGAGTGAAAGCCTCATGGGTTTGTGTCTGACAGAAAAAAAAAAACAATCATTCTGTTAGAGCTACCTTCTGCTTTTGCCTCTCTGGGGGTATCTGGCTTCCTCTACTCCCATTCTCAACTGCTGCTATCTGACAAGCCATGCACTGGCAAGCATCTCATTTGGCAATGTGCTCTCACTGGAGATTCATCTCTATTTTTAAATGATGTTTAAATTGGTAATGGAATGGTACCATTCAGTGTCAAGAGTAGATGTATTTCTGAAGCAACCTAGCCATCTTCAAAAAGGCAAAGTGCTCTATTAGGATAAGAGAACTAAAAATACAGCAAGATAATGAGATATTCTGACTTCACAATGCATCTGATTAATTACATGAGCTTCACTTCAGGAACATAAGCCAAAATCAAAGGAGTCCAAAAGAAAAGTAATATATATAAAAGTATGGCTAAAATGGCCTTAAAGCTTACTTTGGCAAAAGAGGCAAAGATGTTTTCTGAGCTGAACTGGGAGGAATGTCAAGAAGGTAAATGAGTGATCTGAGAATGAATGAAGGAATGCAGGTGAACAATGCAAGACTAATCTGTTAATGCTCATCCTGTTGTTTCCGGTTAGATTCATCCTCTGCAGTGAAAGCCATAAATTCAGGATTGTGATTGACTAAAAGGGCACTGCTTTTGAATCTTAGGTACTCATTAAGAGTATTGAATGCATAAGGTTTCTTCACATGTAAAGATCAAGTTGCCAGGTTCTGAGTTCAGCACAAATGTCTTCTTCCTTACTTAAGCAATTTAGGAATTGATGCATTCTGCCTTTCATTATATGGATCAAAAGGAACATTCATTAAAAATTTAAATAATCTTAAAATATGACCTCAGCTTTCTTTCATTATCCACTGAAGCCTGTACTTGAAGCACTAACAAAACCTATCTTTCACCATCATGTTAATTGCATAGATGGTGAGCTAAGTTTCTGATAAATCTCAGTCTTGCCGCATCTCAATATTTCCCGGAGAAGCATAACTGAAGCAGAGTCTAGCTTTCCCCTGGAGTCCAGCTACATGGTTTTAGCCCCTCCATCTCTCAGGTGCTTTGTGTACAAAACATGTATGTATTGCAGCTAAGCCCAATTCTTTACAAGTGGAGTTACAGATAGTAAGTTTGAGATTATGATATCAACATTTCTACTCCTGCTAAAAAGATTTCTCCTTACAGAAGTGCAATGTCTTTCAGTGGGACAGTTACTGTGAGTTATTTTTGACACTGTATAAAAGCATCAAAATCTGATTCTAAATGTGAGCAACTACTTCAGCTGTTCACATCCTCCTCATATAATTAAGCTTACGATTGGACTAGATGATCTTAGAGGTCTTTTCCAACTTAGTGATTCTATGATTCTATCACAGATGCAAATTTAAGATAGCACTGCCTGCAAAACTCCCATAAGATCTGCATCTGGGAGTTGAAGTTAAGCAGAAGATGTATCAGAGAAAGATGTTCATATTTACCATTCATTGCCTCCTTTAAATTAATACAAAGAAAAATTACAGTTCTTGCTCTTTGGCATATTTCACATGTCTATTTAATCTGTGAATGCTGAATGACATTTTTCTTAATTACCAAATGAAACAAAAAGAATTGGAAGAAGATGTCTTTTATCTCAGTGACAGGTGTGTCATATGTGCTTGTGTAACAGGTGATCAGTGCTAATGAACATTTAGGGGATATTGCTATCAGTAAGCCTATAGCAGCCTGGGAAAGGGCATGCACATGTCTGGAATTCATATTATGCTGTTCTACAAAGCTATTCTACAAAAGGAACTCTTTTTTTTCACCAGCTTTAATCAATACTTCAAATTCTGACAATAAGAGCAGTCCCTTGTCTGAATAGCATACTGAATGAGGGAAATTTCAGTGTGCTAGGACAAAGAAAAATTGCAGCATCAGAAACTTGCTCTTCCTGATACTAAGCCATCCTTTCAGTTATATTGTTGCTATAAAATTATTGGGAAAAAAAGATGGCAACTAATATCAGGGCTCATTGCCATCTCTCAGGATATGTTCAATCTACTCTCACCTACATTCTTTATCCCGAAGCTGTAAGGACTTTATGTGGGATAAAAGCTGTCGAGTGAGCAGAGTCAGTGTGGCCAAATACAAACACTGCGCTTAGTAGCAGAGCCGGCCACACTGATATCCTGGATGCAAAAAGGAATATGTTGTCATGAAAACAAATACACACATACCTGTCCCCACTCACCTCCACTGCTGTTCAGAAACCTAACCAAGAGGCAGATGCTCCCACTGCTGTGCTTCTCTTACAACCCTCCTTTCAATGCCATGGTGTCCCATCTGCACTCTGATGCTGACAGTAAGGTCTGGGTATTTTTATATATTCTGGGCACAGGCCCAATTGATTGTGGCTGTGTGCTTTTTTGCAGCACAAATACACATCTTTATTAACCTTACTGATTGGTTCCCTTAGGAGCAACAGCACTTACTGATTCATGAATTTCTGCCCCGAGAAGCCCTTGGCTATGACATTATGCCCATGGAAAGTAATCATCCTGGAAGGGTTTCACAGGGCGATGAACCTGGGAGGGATGAGGGAAGCCAGCACCTCTGCATGAGGAGGAGAGTCTCAAAAACCAGGGAGCTCCACAGAGTAGTAACTGTATTGCAAGGAAGAGGGAAGGGCAGACTACTGAGAAGCAGCTGTATAGAAGAGTCAAGAAAAAAAAATTGCATCATCCCTATTTCTCTGCGTCCTATCATCAGGGTCAGAGGTGGGATTTTCTACAGAGAGCAGAGGTGTCCTGTCTGAGGGACTTAGTTGTTAATAGCATGTGAACAGAGACTGTGTCTCATTTGGTCTCTCCCAGATTCACAGCAAGCATTTTGGGGAGGAGGGGATGTGTCAGGGAGGCAGAGAAGCTAAGGTGAACAGTGAGCTGGCAGAACACCAAGCAACAATTCTTAGGGAGCTTTGCCCTGTGAAAAGGACAGATATTTTTTGCTTCCTATTTCTGATAGGCTTTGGATTTTTGTAATTGCTGGTTTTGATATTCTCAAAGGCTTTGAGAAGGCTTTACCAGGAGCCAAAAAAAAGAACCTGTAAAAATGCAAAGAGATCTTGATGAGGGCATTGAGAAATGCTTGAATTCGGATTTCTTCCCCATTCCCTCTGTGATGGAACACCAGAGAGAGAAGAGTCCCAAATACTCCTGTTCTTCACTTTCCCTTGACATCAGCATTTGCTGAGAAGTCCAGGAGAGTAAGTCCTGTGTTTTTCTCTAGTTACTAGAGCTGAAGACCATGTGCATGCTAGTGGTTTAATATCTGAACTCCTTCTGTTGGTTAAAGTCACTAAAGCAAAGTGGAAGAACTAACTCTATGTTTATACCATTCTTAGTGCAGAAAGATGTCACTTCTGGGTGCGTGCTTCTTGTGTATTTCCATTGTTTGAATACTATAACCAGAGATCACTGACCATTGTCATCCAAATTGCATCTAGTGCCTGATTTAGTAGTTGGCAACTGTGCCAATGTCAGGGATTTGGAACTAGATGATCTTTGAGGTCTCTTCTAGCCCAAGCCACCTAAAACACACCACCCACTGCCTCACTATGCTCACAATCACTGTTTGGTCTCAATAACAATTAAGAAAGTATTGGTGAATGTCAATTGGTGCAACTTTTTCCACATGGAGGAATTCAATGACACAACTTTTCTTCACAGGCACTTCTGTGTCAGACACCATTGTGTCAGACTGCCTCTCTGCAGCCATCTGTCACACAGCAGTAACATGGAATATTGGTGGGATACTATGGGCCAATATCGTAAAAAAGAGGTGTTACTTTTGGAGCAACCCTCACAAAATATACAATATTGCTAATATGTAGCTAGCAAAACATTTCAAATATTTTTCTTAAAAGATAAAAAAATAAATAAACAGAGGAACAGAAACATTAAACTAGTGGGATATTTGACCTTGTTTTTGAGAAACTCACACACCACTGTGGTGTGAAGGCAATGGTTGCAATTCTTAGTGAGGTCTCTAAGTGTTCATCAGAGATTTTCAATGAAATTTTACTCTTTCTGTACTTCATCCTTGACAACAGTTGTTCAAAATGTGTGTACTGCTGAAGAGCAACGACATGAATAAGGTGTGATTGTGAAGCAAGGAGATTTTTCTCTGCTAAGATATGGATTATGAAAGACCAGTAAAAAGACATGATCAGATTTTTGGGTTGGATATCTCATTGCAACTCCACACACTACATTTGAAAAATTGCAGGTCATGTATTTATATCAACTGAAAATAGTCTCACAAATGTAAATTCATTGCTTTCTTGAAACCTTGAAACCCCGTGATGTGTGGTGCGGTTGACACACCCAAGGGACAGAATGCCTTCCAGAGGGATCTAGACAGTCTTGAGGAGTGAGGCTGGGAGAACATTGGCTCACTGTTCAAGCCTATCTAAGTCTCTCTGGACTACATAACATCCCCCATACGTTTCAGCTGCACCACACAACTTGGTGCCATTCATAAATGTGATGAGGGTGCACTCAATCTCACTGTCGATGTAATTGATGAAGATGTTAAAGAGCACTGGTATTTCCTTGGACAAAAGTCACAGACACTGCTCATGGCAGTAAGTCTAAAGGAGATAGCCAGAAGAGAGGAAAAATGGGAGTGAATTGGGAGGGCAGGTCATTTGACAGAGTTTTGTATTTCAGTAAAATAGATTCTTTTTGGTCCAGCTGTTCATTTGGCCCAGGTCATACATTTCACCTGTCCCTTCCTTCTTCTGTATCTGTAAATGTGTTCTGACTATCCCTATTCTCTAAGCAGTGCAAGTGACAAGCTGTTTTGAGAAAACTATTCAGTTGTTATAAAATAGTATAGGTGAGAGAAAAAAAGTGGATCTGCAGTACATACATTTTAATGTTCTTTAAACTGAATTTCTGGTATAGCTGGAAAAGTAACAAGTAGCTGCTTTAAAGACTTGCAGTAATTTAAAGTACTATTCCAAAAAGATTTTATTCAAGTTTAAAGTGTTCTCTAATTATGATGCATTACAGGGGTTTAAAGTAAGTGACTATAAAGTATAGAAAAAAAATAAATATCTCCCTGCTAATTTTTGAATTGAAGCCACAGGAAGAGTGCTGCTTTTTAGAGCAAACATGTCCTGATCTACTGCTTTCAGTTGGGCAAACTCCTGAGGAAATGAGTACCTTCTTCTTTGACACACAGTGAAATTCATCTGAAGGACTAGGTGTCTAAAGCCTAAAGCCACTAAATATCACCACTTCCAGATCTAACTCAATATCACGTCTATAAATAGTGCCGTGAAGAAGCTTTTAGATAATCTGAATCCTTCGATACCTCACAGTTTATGCTTATTTATTCATTAGGATGACACCAATTATTATATGACTTTACAGGAGCACAGTCTCTTCTCAAAGAAATGCATGCCTGGGATGAGTAAGACATCCCTTACACACTGTTGAAATGCACCTAGCTGAGGAAATGCTGTGCAACTGCTGAATGCCTCACCCCTGGGCAAAGGTGTGGAGAATGATGCCCCCCTTCAGCTGCACATACATGAGCATGGGAGGCCTGGACAGACAGACCACGAACTATCCATCCTGCATTGGACCACAGCACACTACAACTGTTCACCTTTGCTGTGAAACATGACAAAATTTAAAGTGACCACGAGCCTCCAGAAGTCTTGGGAAAAAGTGATTTGATAACGAGGATGATCTATGGGGTATGGATTCTCCCAGGTTCAACATTACTCCTACCAGCATTATGGTGAGCAAAGTCAGACATACTCTGTTAAAGCTTGAGCTCTAGACACCATCTGGAATTATTGTGAGAGCTTTCAAAAAGAAAGTAGGACACACAAGCAACCAAATGGCCTTGTTTTCAATCAAAGAGTAAATGAACTTTTGAACCAAGAACCACATTTTCACGGCTGAATCTCAGGGTTTAATGAAAAAAAATTGTCAAAAGCACGGCCTATAAAAGTACAATCCCTTTGCATTTAAATATGTGATTTGCAGAAGCCTAGAGATAACTAGGATAAAAAGGGATTTTTTAGTGCACCAGTTCTTTCTTCATTAATTTCTTTTGCTTTATAACCAGCTTCAATTAAAAAAGAAAAAAAAAGAATTCAAAATTTCTTTCCACTTTATTGTGAAAAATGATTTCATATAATACAATGAGGTATGTAGAAAGAGCTTGCCTCTATATTTCTATGGACATCTGTAGAGTACTGAATATTTAAAAGGACTTATAAATAGAAGCGGGATCCATATGGCAAGATAATAAATATTCATAGAGGTATGGATAGTCTAATTCTCTGACTCATTTTTACAATTGCAGCACTGCAGGAAACAAATATACCATTCTTCCTTTCCTAGATAAGACATTGGCCTCCCTGCCAGTTCAATACTGGCATCTTTGTAAGGTATTTTCTTTCCCCCCTCACTGCATCTCACAAACAATGCCTTTCATCTTTCTTTTTTTTTATTATTATTATTTATTTATTTATTTATTTATTACTATTAAGGTATAAAAATTTGTGGATTCCTTGATCAAATGTGATTGTTGGTGTAACATGCGGCTTGGAAGTGAGATTCCTTGCAAATTTCTTGAGGAATGTCCTCCATTAAAATGTATCTTATCCACAGCAGACAGAAAAAGAGGTTCAATTTCGAGTTTCAGATGATCACTGTGAAATTAATAATTTCTCAAATAGTTTATTTCCCAGTGGACATGTTAACTACACACAAACTCCAGCTTGACATTAACTGTCACATTTGTTTAAATTCCCAATTAATGAAGCATTTTTTTCTTTAAGAGTGCATTCTGTCAGGTGCCAGGAGGCTTGTAGTATAACCCTTACCATGAGACAAGCTGTCTCCTTCAGACCAATGGGACATCAGCAGGTGCCGAGTGAGCACCAGTGCTCAGAGCATGCCAATTCTTGGGCTGCAGAACAGTGTTCTGCAATCTGCTTACACCTCCATGCCTCAGACTAAGGAAGAGTAATTAGGTACTTGCTATTTTTGCTAGATTTGGCCACCATCAGGACTAGAGCCCATAGGTTCAACTCAGCAGAAATGGAGTTATGGAGGAAGGCGCCCTGCTCAAGCAAGGTTTTCAAGATAAAGGGAAGTCATAACTATTAATACCCCATAAACAGTTCTTTGTAAGCATCTTCACAACTCCTTAAGCATGCTTTTATCTCATATTTTATGTATTTTACTAATTTCCCAAGTATTTCCCAACTTGCATTTCTCAGATTCATCAGGCTATTTGTTTACTGGCTATTCACAATATTCATTTACATCTACATCAAATCTATATCTACCCCAAGTGTTTTATCATCATGTTTGTGTAGTTATTATGACATAATTACGTCCTTTATCATTAACAAGAAAGCAGGAGTTTTAATTTAATAGATTATTATGCCTTTACTTTTCTAATGGATAACCTCACCGTAGCTGCTTCTGAGTAAACAGCTTGTTATTGCATACATTTCATGCTCATAATTCTTTCACTGATACTAGGCAAATATTTTCACCCTAACTTTTCCCTGCATGCATTTCAGCAGCTTTACTGAGTCCTGAGCATCCATAGCCTTCGATTATTAACCTTTCAGGGCCAAGGAATAATTGTTTGTCTTTTCTGTAATTCACTTTTGTTAATTGAATGCTTTTTACCACTTTCTCGGTCTGCCCAAGATATATTAAGATGTATTTTCACCTCTTTATATAATATAAATAGACATGAGAAATGAACTGGGGTGTGTTGCCAATAAAGTCTTTTCTGTTGTTACATGACACAGTTACACTACTACTCAGTTGAAAAGATGAATAAACAACCTGTATGAACAGGAATGACATTCCAGTTACAGATTTTCATTACTCCCTTTCATTACTCCCTACGCTGGAGTGAGAAAATTTTCTAGCTTTCTTCTCACTGCCATGGGTTAGGGACAGAAATTAGTTACAATATATCATTCTTATGCACTAATTTATACTTAGCTCCCTTCTCTTTTAAATTGAAATTATGTGCTTTGGTATCACTGGAAGACAATGTTCATCTCTCTTCCCTTCATTTTCCACTGTTTCTGATGCAACAAGTATAAAGTCGTGAAAATCAAATTTTCCAGGCACCTTCTGCTTTGTTTTGTTTTTCCAAATTTGAGAGGAAAAAACAACAAAAGATTCCTCTTTTAAATCAAGTTTTGAAAGTGAAATAGAAAAGGGAAACATATGTATATTTAGATACAATTTATATTTATATTTATTTACTATTTATTCTACAGAATCCCCATCATTTTCTTTTATGCTTGTTAAGGTCTCTGTACCACTTTTGTGTGGATGAATAGCATCTTATCTTGAACCAGTCTATTAGAGTGAGTAGAAAGACTTTGATAAATATCCAGTGCAGATCTTTGTCCTTTTCAGCTTCCTTGCAGGGGAATGGCTCTCAACAGCAACAAAAAGCCACTGATGGATTGCAGAAAAAAGGCAGAAATGTTTTAGTGCCATTTTTTTCTCCACTCCTTCCCAGAAAATATGGCTGTAATTAGATTACTAACTGCATACACATCAATACCAAAAGAACAAGGATACAGGTTGGAATGCAAATTTTAAAAGTTTAGGAAAAACTTAGCAAGGTTGCATTTATTTCAGCCCAGCTACATCTCATGAAAGTTATTGTAGGATATTTAAAGAATGGACTAAAATAATTTCAGAATAAAAAGGTTGTCACTGTGAGCACCTGCTGAGGACAGGTGACATTTCAGAAGACTGAAGAGGAGCAATAATGGCACTAATCTTAAAACATGAAACTCAGGAATTGCTGAGGAGCTAGAAGATAACCTCTTCAACTTCAGAGCCAGGAAAACTATTGGAATAAATTACTCAACAAAAAACTTCAAGTGCTAGGAAAACAGCAAGAGTTCAAGAAAGAGCTAAGATGAATT
This sequence comes from Lagopus leucura, assembly GCF_019238085.1. NCBI lineage: Eukaryota > Metazoa > Chordata > Aves > Galliformes > Phasianidae > Lagopus > Lagopus leucura. The sequence continues at coordinate 57,941,125 of NW_024962262.1, forward strand.
TGTAAATAACAGATTCCATGAAACTATTAATTTCTTTCCTTGATAACAAGTCTAAGAAAAAGGGAAAAACCAGTGACATAACATAACTAGACTCCATTACTATGAATAGTTTTGTCTGACTTTCTTGTAAGCTAATTAAGTAATCTAATTTAGATGAATCTACGAGGATTCACAACTGCCTGAATACACTTAGAGAGTAGGTGTTGACAGGTCAGCATGACAATAAATAGTGTACTGGGCAGGATTCTACATGTTTCTTTTGAAATATTCAAAATTGAATGTTGAAATATTCAGTGTTTCATTAATAACACAGATGGAAAAAAAAAACATTGATGGTGAAATAAAAAATCCTTTTCTTAATCTCTAAGAGGACCTACTAACCTTATTTTGAAGGAAGAGATTAGAATTTTAAATAATATTGATTAGTTGGAATTAGGGCCCCAAAATACTGTGAGAAACCAAACTCTGTCTTAGGACAGAATAATCATCTGTGCAAACCAGGGCTAGGATTAAAGCATCCTGCAGAAAAAAAGCCACAGCTCCTAGTAAATTGGAAGATGAACATGAGCGGACCATGCTACATACATTCTAGAAAGACAAACTTTCACACAGAGCGTAAATCTGAATTTACTTCGTGGAGGATACATAAAAATAATCCTGCAGCTCTCATTAGCACTGGTTATGCATCAGACAAAACATACTGGGAGCTCAATCTCCAGAGAAAAGCAAAAAACTTTAGCTCAGGTCTACATCTTAGTATATGTGAGGGTAGACAGAAGAAACAGAAGATGTAAGTGGAAAGTAGACTGAAGTGAGATGCCAAACAATCTTTTCCTTATGAAAAGGAAAAATGCTGCTGCAAATAAGAACACAATGAACTGGCTTCTGTATCTTAAATACAGTATTAGATCAAGAAGTCACAAGCTGAAATTACAGGATGAGAGATTTTCCTTAAGTTATAGAAAGGAGATTCAAAGAAGGCCTGGAGTATATCTTCTGGAAAGGTGTGGGGTTTGATTCATTGAAAGTATCTGAGACATTAACTTTCAGACCAGTTCTTCTAATATCTTGTGATACTACTAAAGCATCCACTGTGAAGAAGAAACAACACATGGCAAAAGCCAGAACTTATGCTAAGGATTTCACTGCTGACCCCCATTTCACTGGAACTCACACTTTGCTTTCACCTGCTGCCCAGAGTGTTAAGATGTGATAATAACTGAAAAAATATTTTTTTAATTGAATATCAATTTGGACAGGCATAATAGAAAGATCAGAAACTGGCATGTTTAATGAGAATTCATGAAATAGAGTAGGTTAAGAAGACAAACAGGTGAGGTAATCTTGTGAAAATTATCTTTTACTTCTGGTCTCTAAAATAAATATTATAGTTTCACATTCTATTTAATACTATTGTTGATACATTTGATAATTATTTTTAATGCTGTTATGTGCTCACTGAGTTTTATGAGGGTCTGGCAGACAAAATAGTTCTTCTCTGGTTGGGCATAGACAGTCACTACTCTTATTTTCTGGCATTTCCTTTATTTAAGCTGGTATCTGTGTGTAGTCAGATGGAGCAAAGACTTGTGTCGCCGTCAAGTGTTTCTTTGATGTAAGTGAAGAAAAACTCAGGGAAAAGAGGTCATTTTATACACAATTATTTTTAGTTAGATGATCAAGTACAATTAGTCAAACCCATTCTCAGTTGATCCTTAGAAAACAGCAAGGAATCAGTTCTGACATAATCACCCAACAGCTGCTTATATTATTAAAGCTATCTTATTTATAAATAAATAATTTATTTGGGTTCTGCTGCTGACTTTTTTTTAATTATTTTTTTTATTTACTCATTATTAGATTTACCAAATGCATTTGCTGTTATTGGTTATGACCTTGTAGAGTAAGATAGACTTAACTTCAAAGGAAAGCATATGCTCAAGTAGAATGCTCATTAAAGAAGTTATTAGGACTGGCAAAGCAAGGAATAATGATGTTAGTAACACAAAGATACGTGTTTTCACCTCAAAATTGGTTACTACCAAGATCTGAATGCAATCTTTGAGAAAGTGGGAGCTAGCCAGACTGTTAGACATGACAAATCCCCATCTTGAGACTACAGTTGTTAGGAGTCACAGCTGTTTTTGAAAATGCAACATGAATCTCACATTTCTCTCTGCCCCTTCTGCAGAGCTTAGCCCTGTCCTGCATCCCTCCCCTTCTCCACTCCCTCCTCATGCTCTCTGTGCAGCCAGAACGTGGATGCGTGTACTCCCTGCTCCAGCTGCTCCTTCCCTACAGCTGAGCAGAGGGAAGAACACCAAATAGGCTACATTTCTCTTTCAGCTGGCTGGTGGCTCTCCTTCTAACATCATGAGGTGAGTTCATTAGTTAGATAGTTCATTAGTTCATGAGGTGAGTGGCACCTCATGTGAAGATGTCTACCACAGGAAGAAAGACCACAAGAACACTATCTGCCTTTTTGTCCTAACAGCAAAGCTAGGGAACTCAGGACTACTGAAGCAGTGGAAAGGGTGGGACTCACAATCTCATGAAAATCTGAACCTCTGGCCAGAAGTTCAGTAAGATGCTGAGTGATATTTTTATGCATTTTATGAGTTAGTAGTATCGTAGAAAATTTGGACTAATTTTACTCTTCAAACTACCTAAAATATATATCAGATCACATTGCCTGTTTTTCACCTCTCACAAAATAATATGTATACAGATAAAAATCATACTATTTAAACAAATAACTGGATACGTGAGGGTTGGTTCTGGTTTCATTGCTCCAGAAAGCACTCACAAACTAATTCTTGACGAAACAACAATCTATGAACTGTATGTTAGTTCTGCATTATCAGTATTTCAGTTTGTAGTTGCCTAGAAAACCAGGTGTGGCACAGATGGGTTAACGTCCTTTCTGGGCTAGAAAGTAACCTCCGTAAAGCTGCAAGCATCACCTGTCTGAAACCACATGTATACGCATCACTATGAGAATAGTGGTATGATTCTGCTGATTACAGCTATTTATAGGTTGCTTTGTTGATCTTCCACACATCACTCAAGAGAGACTTGAGCGAGAAAGTCAGGCTAAGCCAGTGATGCAGACTTGCACTTCAATTCTCCATCAAGAAAATGGGGAAAACCCTCCTACAACACTGGGTAACCATGAGGCTAAAAATCACTGAAAGAAACTGATACAGGCACATCTGACTGCAGCCCTCAGGACATACAATGCCCAGCCCAGTCTGTCCTGCAGACACCCCCCCCTGTTCTGTACCATTATGGCAACAGCTCTGCCCCACAGAGACACCCAGCCCAGCCCCAGGTACACACCCATTACTCAGCATCAACCACACGTGGGTGTGCAATGGTCATTTGTCCAGGCTGAAACCAAGGCACGGGCAATGCGGTGCTAACTCAAGTTATGGCAAATAAACAGGGCAGCCTGGTCTAGCGGTTGGCAACCCTGCCTACAGCAGGGGAGTTGAAACTAGATGATCTGTGAAGTCCTTTTCAACCCTGTTCATTAAATAGGACCTTCTCCTCATGAATTTGTGTTAACTATGACCAGTGGCCACACTGTCTTTCAGGTGTTTTTCAGTAACTCCCAGTATAATTTCCTCCATAATTTTACTAGGCACTGAAGTGAGCCTGAGAGGCCTGTAATTACTAGAATCTTCTTTCTTACCTTTCTTGAAAACTGGGACAGCATTTACCAGCCTCCAGTCAACTAGGACCCAGCCAGATTCCCAAAACCGTTGAAAAATAATTCAGAGAGGTCTCATGATGACACCAGACAGCTCTAAGGACCATGGATGAATTTCATTGGTTCACCTAGACTTAAATGCACCCAGGCAAAGAAATACATCCCTCAAAAATACAAGGCTGGCCTCTTCACCTACAAGACCTTCTCTGTTTACAAGCAGCAGAACTAGAAGGGCACCTTCCTTCAGTAGCATGCAAGTAGCTCATTCTATAGTGTGTCCAAGCCATTACATAGTCATTTACTGAAATAATTTGTTACTCTAGGAAGAAGGAAATCCTGTGCTATTTGTACTGCTAAAGCAATCAGCTGGCAAAATGGAGCAAGATGTCTGATTAGCAGAACTCAGAAGGTTCTGATCAGCAAAGCAGAATCTCATTGGATGCCCAAAGTTAGATGATACTCCTCAGGGGATTGATACTGGGTCTGGTCCTACTCAGTATCTTCATTAATGACACAGATAAAAAGAAAAAAACATATTTTCAGTAAATTCACTAATGATATGAATCTGGGAGGTCTCATTACCTCTTCCTCACAGAACATACCTTTAGAAAAGACAATAACAAATACAGGAAAGAGAACTTTGACAGCTCTCAGGTTATGATAGGTGGTCAATTAGCCTCACCTATTGAACCAGGTATCTTCAATCAGTTTTTTCAGCATTCTGTTTGAGCCAATTTTATGGTTGTTAATTAGTCTTAATTAGAGGCTTTTATTTATTTATTTATTTATTAAAAATTATCTATTTATTTATTTATTTATTAATGATGATGTTGTGTGTAAGGTTTAGTAAGTGGAGTGGAGTGTGGAACTGGTTTGTTGTGGTGCACCTGTCCGTGATGTTTCTTTACAACGATTTACATAAAAGAGAAGGAGAGTAGGCTTTCAGAATGTACATCAAATGGATAATAGAAGAGGAAGCACTGAGTGGTACTGTAATTTTTTGTGGCTATTGGTGTTTTCCTGTAGCTGTTCTCCCTAGAATCTGTTCTTAGCTGAAGGATGATGCAAATACGTAAGCCAAAAACCTTGATATTTTTTCTAAGCAACTCATATCATGACGATAATGCTCTTTTCTGAATTGTAGTATACAAATTTTTGTAAGGTATTTTTAGCCATGTATAGATTGTGTAGGTCATTTTTAAGTCACTAAGAGGTAAAAGATTATGTGCATTCTGTGAAGGTGTGATTCAGTAACTGAACTTGTTTTGCTCTTTGACTGCTTTTTTATAAGCTCTCTATGCTTCAGATTGTCCTTCTTATACCTTCTCACGATGATCTCTGGAGGTCCCTTCCAACCCCTACAATTCTGTGATTCTGTGATTCTGTTTTTGTAGCTGAGAATTTGTTCTTTGTATCTGTTGTAGTTTCAGTGGAAGTGAGTAAGAGGCATTGCTTTCCAAGTAACCTATGTATATGTGGCCCAAGATGATTTCACTTCACTCAGTGTGACCCAAGCAAGCCAAGAGGTTGGCCATCCATATCAAAACAGGTCCACACAGTTTTCTGGCAAGGCCATAACTTAGTACATAGCTAGCTGTAGTTACCCCTAATTGATATAATAAATTGAGCAAGTGTAGAAGGCTTTCAAAATTTAGTTCATATTTATAAGAAAAGAGACAGAAACAAAATTGAAAGAGCTTTTCCCTTTCGGAGTGGCTTATTTTTGTCCATACTTTTTGCTCCAGTGTTACTGCTTCAATTATGCAGTATCATGCATTATACAATGCTCCTCAACATATGGGGTCAGCCTGTAAATGGAGGGCATTAATTCTGTGCATCAGATAATGGGAACTTCCTTCTTCAGAAATAGTCTCATCAGAAGTATCACGAGACGTGGGAAGCATTTGTTATGGGATGGTAATGATGGTGTTGCTGTGTGCCAGCTGCTCTGTGGCAATACATGTAAAGGTATCACTTCCCAGAGAGGCTTTGTTGTATTCAGCCGCTTCTATTAAACTGAAGAAATTCAACAACCATAGCTAGCTCTAACCAGTAAGTATCTGAATGCAAGCAGAATATTTGAAATAACAAATAACTGCAATTCATACAGCCAACCATACAGGAATGAGTTTATTTACAGTATGCTTCCATGCTAAAGGAAAAATGTGTATGTGTATTTTCAGTGACAGTAAAGATTAGGAGGACGCAACATAAAATACTTTTTTTTTTTGCAAGGGAAATATTGATACTTTCAACTGGACTGAACACATCAGCTTTACTTTGACCTTTTCTTGTGATCAGTGATGTTTTCTGCTAAGCTAAGCAGCTAGGTAAAAATACGAAAGCTTGGCATGAACCTTGAAAATTACCTTAGAAATCAAATAAGCAAATATGCAGTTTTTTGTGATATATAATTATCTTTATTATTTAAACATCTTGCCTAATAGCAGTATATTCTGTCTACTTGTAAATCTTACATTTCAATTTCCACTGTTGATCTAAAATTGAAAAAAAAAATTGAACGATGGAAATTTTACATCCAAAGCAGAGATTAAACATTTGACAACAAACATGAGATGTATTCTTTACCAGAAAAATCTCATCTTCTGTTTTCGCTGCCACTCCAGTCCTCTCACACAAGACTGGCATACATACTTGCTACTGAAATTTATTACTTGGGGTGTGTACCATAGCTGAGCATAGATTAATTTGTCTTAACAGTTTGAGAGTTGACTAGAGTGTGGAAAAAGAGCTGCCAAAGACATATAATTAATTAAGCAAGAACTACTCTTGATTCCTATATTCCATTTTGATAACAGATGTGCATTATATACCCTCCTTATAAAAATAAGACCTTTCGTTCTTATATATATATATATATATAAATATATATATATATATATATCTTATATATATATATATTTCGCTCTTCTATAATCAATAGATTATTGATTATATTTTCAATGACAGCAAGGTAATAAATTAAAAAGTATATCAACCATTTTTCAAATAACTTTCTGTTCTACTCACCAGCTGTGTATAGAATGGGAAGAAGATGAGACTGTTCCATAAGGAGACCTTTTGCAGTATTTATATACCCTGTCGGTCTCTTGGTCACTATTCACTGTGAGCCAAGTACAGTTCACTAGTTGTATCAAACTAAAATTAGAATTATTGAAACAATTCCTTTGTAAGGGATCCAAAATGATCATAAGTCCAACTGTCCAATCATGTCAAGGCTAAGCAAAATTTAAAATATATTATTGAGGGCATAGTCCAAGTGGCTCTTGAGCACAGACAGGCATGGAGCGTCAACCACCTCACTAGGAAACCTTTTTCAGTGTTTGACCACAGTAAAGAAGTTTAACCTGTTGAACAGGACTGATCCTAGAACTGAGCCCTGAAAAACACCTCTTGTGACCAGTTATCAGCCAGATGTAGCTATACAACACTTTGAACTCTTCCATCAATCAGGTTCTTCACCCAGCATAGGCATTGCACAAACCCATTCAACTCACAGTTGGAGAATTTATCCAGATGGATGCCTTGAGAGATGGTATCAAAGGCTTTACTAAAATACGTGACTATGAAGCACACAGCAGATAATTCTTCACATGGAAACTGTTAGTCAAATTTATGCTGTAAGTTCATGTAGCCAGTGCTATGGATAATATTCCCCTAAAGCACTAAAGACAAGGTGTCGGTCCTTCAGAGGCAGCTGTCACCACTGCACTTAGGAGGGGTGGGGAAAAAATCTCTGCCCATACAGGCATGCTGCTGTCCAAAAAAAGGAAATAAACAAGGTGTGAAAGCCAATTTCAGTGCTTCTACCAGGTACTGAGTCTCTGTTTGAAAAGCATCGGTCAATCAGGCTGACATTTCCCCTTAACCTTGTAAAACAGAACAGATTTTCTCTTCATTGGCATTTGAACAGGGACACTATCTATGACATCTTCTGTAGCTGTGGCATGGCTGTCATATAACCCATCAAAAGATTGAAATCCCCATCAGTTTCCAAATGTTTCCTATTTTTACATGATGAGATTTTCTCTGTGAAGGTGGAACACTCACGGTCTGTCCTGGCATCCTTGCCACAGCTGAAAAGGTTGCAGTGGCCGGAGCCCAGCTGCTGCCGGGTATTGTCCAGCTCTGAATCTCTCATACAAACACCCAGCTTGGTGAGGAGAGGCATTGCAAACCTTGTGAATGTGAAGGATTTAGAGGAGGTCCCTGGAGGGTGCTAACAGTCCCGTTATCCAGTGCAAAAGCAAACCGTTTGTTGGACTAAAAATATTAATTTTTCTAAGGTAAATGTTTTGTTCTTAAACTCTAGATTATGTAGAGAAATAACATCCAAGCCAATCGAGCATGAGATAGGAGTTTCCTGTGTATACATAGATATCTTTTCTGCATGAAAAAGGCTCTATTTCTCTGATCTGTTGAGTTTGTAAGGGATCAGCACCCTTAGCTTTGGTTCTTGCCATAGGTATATGAAATCAACCTATTGGATTGTCATGTGTTTTCAACTAAACTATACAAACAAGTTGTTCTTTTTTTTTTTTTTCCTTCATTTCCTGCCTGCAAAGAATCAGTGGTAAAATAAACCTTTTGGTCAGCAAATGTTTTCATTAATTCTAACTGAAAGAAGAGTTAAAGGATTCATAGTTTTTGCTCAACAATGTTTATTCCTAACCTTTTTTTTTTTTTGAGCTATTGTAACTCCAGGAATTTTCTTGACTAAAACCTTCTGAACAAACAAACTAGCAAACAAGAAAAACTTATTTTAGACCACAGAATAGTTCTTCTTGTCTTTGAAAATGCTGAAATTGTGTGGTTTGGTATCTGTAATCCTTAATTAAGGGGTTTTATTAGCAGGGGAGAAGTGCTGAGTCAGCTGAAACAACTTATGAAATACTTAGAATGTCACCCTATGTAATTATATTGAAGTCAAAAAAGTTTTGTTTAAAATGTATTGCCTCTCTGTACTGCTGAGAAGGAACTGGAGAGACTGGAGAAAGTAGGCCAAAATGTTAGGGATAAGATACAGAACTGGAAAGGCACCACCTGTGAATGAGATAAGTAAGGAAATTAGCATCCATAAGATTAAACAAATACAAACATTTTTTCCTACCTCAGTCCTACACCAGAGTTTAAAAAGATATTGAAGTAATTTACATTCTGTATAATACACATAAGGGAATTTCCCAGAAGAAAATAATTTTTGGAAGGATTCTGAAGGAATAAAAAAATATAGATTAATAACCAGATTTGCTTTCCAAATATGATTGCAATACATTTACATTGCAATACATTTATCTTGATAGTTGTTCCTAAGTATTTCAATGACCTCTAAGGATGTGCTGAAGGAATTTCATCATCAAAAAGCCTATCAACAGGGTAAGCAGATTAGAAGAGCCAGACTTGTGTCTGTCTTCCCTTTTTTCCCCTGCCCCAGGTAATGCAGGGTCATCCAGAGCCAGCTCGAAATGTTCACTATCACTGAGATTTGTATTACAGGAAGCACAGCTCCGGTAAGTGATGAAGCTTCAGTAATTACCTGATGATAATGGCTAAAAAGTTCCTGTGCTTCTTTTGTTCTTTAAATTCAAGCTTAATTGATACATTCTCTAGAATCTGCAAAAGTCACCTTAAATGAATCTTGCAATTTTTGATACACGTGTCAGTTCCCAAGATATGGCTGTATTGTAATTCAGGTTTGTTCCATGAAGAAATGCACCAGTGCAGTTTTGACATCTGTCAAGGTGTTGATCAGTAGGAATTAAAGTTGCCATTAAAACCAGTCCTATAGTTGGAATGATCCCCTGTTCCTCTCTTTGAAGTGAGAAACATGAAAGAAGGGACCTCAGCCCTTGAATACTATGTACTTATCTACTGTGGGTTGCTGGTGTATTACAGGTGAATGGAGACCCATCTGGGAATCAGGATCAAGCACTTCAGTGTGTTTCATTATCAGACTTCATCCTCAGCCAGAGAGTGAGTGTTTGCTGTTCTCATTAAAAGTGTGTTTTTGGGTTTCTGGGAGAAAGGGTTAGGCTGGTCTGTACAGTACTGTATACTGATACCCAGTCAGACTGGAAGTAGCCTGAAGCCTGGAAGAAGTCTTTTTGATGGCATGTCCTTCTCGGATTAACTTTCTGGTTTTCAGAATACATATCCACTATGGTTATCATACTGCTATCCTGCTCCTTCACAGCTGGGCCAGCCTTCTCTGTGTGGTACAACAGACTGCGCTCTGTCAACATGGTGACAAGCGGGTGCTTGCCATTTCCAGTTTTCACTGTCAGTTCTTATCCCACTCCTGCAACATTCTCTCCTGTGGATCTTGTTGTATCTCTAATGTGACGTCTCTCACAATATTCTGTCATCTGTTTTGTTTCATAAAGTCCTCTTCCTAAGTAAGACACAAACACTGGGGGAGGATCTGTGTTTATTGGAGAACAGTAAGAGTTTTCTTTGTTGTGACTGAGGATAAGAGTTTGAAAAATGGCCGAAGAGAAACCCTAAGGCCCAAAACCATCCAAAGAGCCCAGCTGAGCCTGTGATTTTTTGAACACAAAGACAAGTTAGTACTCACCGACTAAAAAGTACAATTTTTCAGCCTCTGCTCTGTTGCAGCAAAAGGAGACCACCTCCCATTGTGTGGTGTAAGTACACACTTTTGTTGATCATGAAATGCTTGCTGCTTTGGTGTGCTTAAGGAGAAAATCCTGGTCAGAACAAAGTGACTTATTGCCGTGCTTCTCATAATTAAGATTCAGAATGAGTATATAAATCTGTACTGTATTGGTTCATATCTTGGAGATAACTGCAGTGTTCCCAGGCATTTCTAAAGTGCCAGCCAGACTTCATACCACTGATGAGATGCACTGGTCCATCTCCCCAGTTCACAGGTCTGCCATCACCTCAGGGCCCTTTCAAGCCTTTTCCCCACCCATTGCTTCATCACTTCAGAACAAGGCAACACAAAGTTCTTAATCCACACGGACTGCAGAGATTCAGAGACTGTCCTGTATGATGAAGTAGCTACAGTCCCTTCCTACTTTCAGGGGGGTAACTTCTCACTTTAATGTCCCTTTCCAAAAGCTCAGTGAACAAAACAAGAAGGCTGGACTGTGCTTTCCAGCATTTTCTGAAATATTTCACAGCTTTTGGAATGGGTTTTTTTCTGATCTGAATAAATTTAACAAACCTACATTGCAGCTCTCATAAGCATATGAAGCAGCTTTCTTATGCTGAAAAGTTATCTTTTGGTGGTAACCTTTTACATTAAATCCTAAAGACTCTGTTCAGATTGCATTCCGGTGAAGAGAATAGCAATCTGATTATAGGATTCTTCCATTCACAGTTAAATCAATAATGTATTTGCCTGAATGTTTGTTAGTTTTGCATCTTGCTATCTTTATGCTTTCTTCTAGAGTCCTATCTCATTTACACTGATAATAGGGAAAATCAGACCAAAAATAAAGATATCAGATTCCTTGTACCACAATTTATGTGCTGGATTGAAAATCTGAGGGATCTTAAAAATCTGAATAATACCAAGCTAATTGTTCTTCACTGTTTATCAAGAAATTTCTTGCACATGTATTACACTCACTTAGATTTTACATTGTTAAGAAACGGGAAAACTGAACAAGTAGGTAATATAAAATTTTTTCCAAATTTCCAGTCACATAAGCTGAGACTGTAAGCCATTTCCTCAAATGCCTATCCTTGATCTTTACGGTAAGAAAAGAAGACTCTGAGCTCTTCATGCAAAGGACTCTGCAGGTCTGTGTGCAGGGGTGCAATAACCTCTTGCAACTCATGCAGCCTGAAGCTTCAGAACAAGGAGAAAATCACAGCAGGACCTGAGCATGGGAAGTACTGGGAGTGTTCACTGTATTGTGCTAATAATGTAGTTTATGAAAGACCTCACAGAAAATACATGAGACAAAAGAACATCCTCTTATCGGTAGTTCACATCTCATTTCAATTAGTAGCTGCTACTGCTGTTTCCCCTTATATTGTACTTGATCTTGGTGGATTGATTTATTTGTTAGTGCTTGCACCTAGTTTCTTTTGTCTTGTGCTTTTTCACTGAAAGGTTCAGTTCATATGTAAACCTTTGACACAGAGCTGGTGTTTGAAGTAGAATTAAAGCAATTGATGCTTCTTCACATATTGCACTAAGAAATAATTTCCCAACGAGGACAGGCTGTGAAAGCTGTAGGTGTTAAGCTTGCAGAAGAGAAGGCTCTCAGAAGACCTGATAGTAGCGCTTCAGTATCTATTGGGGGGCTATAAGAAGGAAGGGGGCAGACTGTTTAGAAGGGTCTGCTGAGATAGGATGAGGCAATTGGTTTCAAACTAAAAGCGGGAGATTTAGCCTGGACATAAGGAAGAAGTTTTTACAATGATGGTGATGGGGCACTGTCACAGTTTGCCCGGACAGGTGGTGGATGCCCTGTCCCTGCAAACACTCAAGGTCAGGCTGGATGGGCTCTGAGCACCCTGATGTGGCTGTAGGTGTCCCTGTTCATTGTGGAGAAGTTGGACTAAATGGCCTTTAAATGCCTCTTCCAATTCAAACCATTCTATGATTCTATGATTGGACCACTCGATGGATAAGACTTTGTTTGAAAGGCCGCAGACAGAGTGTGGTCATCAATGGCTCTGTGTCCAGGTGGAGGCCAGTATTGAGTGGCGTCCTCCAAGGGTCTGTCTTGGGACTGATGCTCTTTAACATCTTTATCAATGATGTCGATGAAGGAATCCAGTGCACTCTCAGCAAGTTTGCTGATGATATCAAGCTGAGTGGTGCGGTCGACACGGTTGAAGGGATGCCATTCAGAGGGACCTCGACAGGCTGGAAAGGTGGGCCTGAGTGAACCTGATGAGGTTCAACACAGCAAAGTGCAGAGTTTTGCACTTGGGCCAGAGGAATCCCAGGCATGCATATGGACTGGAAGGAGCGGTCCTTGAGAGCAGCGCTGTGGAGAAGGACCTGGGGGTCTTGATAGATGAAAAACTTCACGTGAGCCAGCAGTGTGCTCTTGCGGCTCGGAAGGCAAATGGTGTCCTGGGCTCCATCAGAAGAGGGGTGGCCAGCAGGGACAGGGAGGTGATTGTCCCCCTCTGCTCTTGTGAGGCCCCATCTGGAGTGCTATGTCCAAGTGTGGAATCTCCAGTACAAAAAAGACAGGATGCTGTTGGGGAGGGTCCAGAGGAGAGCCACTAAGATGATCAGGGGACTGGAGCACCTCCCCTACAAAGACAGACTGAGGGAGCTGGGCTTGTTCAGCCTGGAGAAAAGAAGGTTGCGGGATGACCTCATTGCAGCCTTTCAGTACCTAAAGGGAGTCTACAAACAGGAAGGGAATCAACTCTTTGAAAGGGTAGATAACAGCAGGACAAGGGGAAATGGTTTTAAGTTGAGGGAGGAGAGATTTAGGTTGGACCTCAGGGTGAAATTCTTTACAGAGAGAGTGGTGAAGTGCTGGAACAGGCTGCCCAGAGAGGTTGTGGATGCCCTGTCCATCCCTGGAGGTGTTCAAGGCCAGATTGGACGGGGTCCTGGGCAGCCTGGTCTAGTGTGGAATGTGGAGGTTGGTGGCCCTGCATGTGGCAGGAGGGTTGGAGCTTCATGATCCTTGAGGTCCCTTCCAACCCTGGCCATTCTGTGATTCTGTGTTTCTGTGATTCTATAAAATTGCCACAAAAAGGAGTGAAAAAACCATACGTAGATACTCAGTGGCTCTTCAGTTGTACTGTAAAAGAAAATATCTACATCTATATATACCTTTGTACATCTAAAAGTCTGAGGCAAGGAAAAAGCTCTGCCTCTTTCTGCCTACATGTCCAAAAATTCTTGCTGAAGAAGAAACTGGATGATGGATGAACAGAGAGAGCCTAAACAAAGGAATGTGTATATAAGTGCTTAGTCTGACACTCCTGGAGCTTGGTCAGTGACCCCGAAAAATTGAACTTACCTATTTGTGTAGATACAGAAGAGGCACTGTAGCAGACCCTGCATGTGCCCAGCTCATGTGATGCCACAGTGCTCTGCAAGTAACTGAAGGATTTTTATCTCAGGCAGTCCTCTGCCATGTGCTGCTCCTGCTGTTGCTTCATCCATACTAGAGGAAAGGGATTCAAGGGAGTCCTGGCTTCTGTTTTCTCTCTGAAAATTTGGCAGAAGTTTAGTTCCTCAAGCTCAAATGCTGCAGAAAGGACACAGCCTGACTGCACACACAAGAGAAGTGAGAACATTAGACTATGTAAGTACTATGAATACAGATGAAGGAATACTTTTAGTTGACCTTGGCGGGCTTGCTGATGGCAGCTATCCCAAGTTGCTCTAAACATTCAGCTTTAAAATTCATGTTCTCAGATTGACATGAGATTCACTGCCTCATGACACTCAGACTCACTGCCTTTGTTGACAGCTTAGAAGAGAATATTGATGTTGCCAATGCAGGTGTAGGAAAGGATCAGCCAACCTGGACATGAGACTCATCTACGAAAATATTCATTGGGCCTAATCCTAGCATGCAGAAACGAGGCTAATGGGGCTAGCTAATACTCAAGCAGCTGAGAGTAAAGGGGGAACTTGGAACCAGTCCTGGAAGAGCTGTGAAAACAGTCAGTGCTGCAGGCTGAGTCCTAGCCTGTGCCCAGTATAGGAAACCACATATTTGTTTGGGAAAGGATACCTGAAGATAGGATTAGTTATTGAAGCAGAGCTAGAAGAAGGCAGTGAAATGACAGGACCCAAGACCCACTTGTAAAGCCACATGGTGTTGAGAAAAGCACTTCTCTGATAGGACTTCCTTTGGTTGAGTGTGTTGTGCAGGAGATGTGCTTCTAAATGCCTGCTCACTGCCAAAACCCTGAAGTAAAGGTAGGAAGTGTCTTGCTTCCTTGTTACTAATAGATGATAGGGTTGGAGAAGAACCCTCTGTGACATTCTGCCCTAGGTGACAAAATGCCAAAGAAGTGCTCAACATGCATGTTTCCATATGTCTCTAGTATACAGTGAAACTCAACATTGCGTAGACTGCTTGTGTACAAGATGAACTGAATTCATACTCTGTGAGAAAGCTGGATACCAACTATTTTTGAGAGGGAGCACAAGTTGCAATAAGACCTGAAAATCTTTGCAAATTGAAAGCTTACTTTGCTGTAAATATAAGAGGCTGCATAGGGTTTTGTTGTTTTGGGCACTATCATGTAATTCACTGCTGTATATGTTTGGTTCTGCCCTGTTGTGAGTTGCCTGTGGGCTGCTATTGGAGGCGACATGGGTGGAAGCTGCTGGAAGCTGCATTCACTTCATCTCAAGTTGTGAATGCTTCCACTGTGGCCATAATAACCTCTTCAAAAACAAGCATTAAATGATCTGATAGCAAGTATTTTACTGTTTGTAAAACACACTGATGACAATAGGACTACCACTGACTGCACTGAAAAATTCTGAAAAACTTCATAGCTAGAGAAGAGGTCATCTTCTTGGAGAAAGCAATGTAAAATGCTTCAAGAGGAATGAACATGTCATTGCCACCTAAAAAGCTGTTTCTCAGGTAATAGGCTTTAGAAGTGAGAATGCCAAATACCTCTCTGCCACAACAGCTGAAACACAAAGAGAATCAACACTGACTGCTGAGGGTTTAAAGACTCAGTAATTAAATATAGCCTCAGAACACAGCTTTATTAGAGTGAAGAAGAGCTCTCTTGAATCTCCGTGTTTTGACTTAGCCCAAATAATTGGTCCTATTTACATACTTTTCAGCGAGGTGGGTACATCAATCTTCAGAGATGATTTTTCAGAAAACATAACAAAAAATGAATGAAATCCAATCATGCTCTGGGCTAGTTAAACTAAACCTACACAATGAGGCACAAGCATCTTCACCTCTTTTCCCTGCCCAGACAGAGCACAGGAAAAATATGTTCCATTTGCTTGCAGTACACTTAGCAGAAAACCATCATTTTTATTAGGAGTGGTTTATAAGTTGTTTAAGCTAAAGACCATGTGTCAGAGAGGCAGCTGACAGATCTTGCATGAAAGCTAAGTAAATGCCAAGCCTGCTCCACAGATATGAAATTGTTCCATTGCTTTCAAATTATTTTATCTGCAGATAGTTCTAATATTTTTGAAATGTAGTTATTTGCAAAGAAGTGGTATTTTGTGTCATAGAGCAGAAACTGAAGTTTAACTATAAAAGATGGAAACAGTTCAACAAAGCTTTCTCCTTCTTGCTTTTACACATTTTACTGAGAATGAATAAGACCAGAATCTCCTAGAAATGTTGTTGGTCATGCAGAAAACAGCTTTTCCTTTGCTTCATTCTGAGTTGTCCCCTAATTGTGACACAAGAGAGAGGAAGATGAAAGTTTTGGAAAGCACTTCATTCCTGCGATAGCCTGCAGATGTGCTATATTTTGGGAGCGTGCACCTCACTGCTGCCTCCTAACAACTGACTGCCCAGCAGCTGGGCTGTGATAAGATGCAGTTGTGAAAGAGGGAATTCGATGGATGTGGTGTAGAAAGCACGTGCTGACCCAGATGGTGCTGAAGGAGAGCTATGAAAGTCCCTCTGAATAGTTGCAGTTTTGCTTTTACTGAACACATGTGGGTGCCTGGCCTTTTTTTCTGAAGGAAAAAAAAACAAAAAACAAAAAAACCACACACAAAAAAAAGACATTCAGTGAAAACGGGATAAGAAATTGCATTTTTTCCTTCAATCATGATTTGTTAAAAGTAAGGCCAGGAGCCATTTATTTAGCTCTGCTGAGGAATGGTCCTTATAAAAATAGGCTATAAACAATATTATTATATGAAAATATTCTGTATTATATATGGCAGGTAAGTTATCCCAACCCTAATCAATACTCCATTCCATGGCTCATCAATGACTTTGTCACTATAAATCATAGAATCATAGAAGCACCAGGGCTGGAAAAGATCTACAAGATCACTCAGTCCAACCACCCACCCATCACCAATAGTTCTCACTAAACCATGTTCCTCATCACAACTTCCAAATGTTCCTTGAACACCTCCAGGGCTGGTGATTCCACCACCTCCCTGGGCAGCCCATTCCAGTGCCTGACCACTCTTTCAGAGAAGGACTATTTCCTAATGTCCAGCCTGAATCTCCCCTGGCTCAGCTTGAAGACATTCCCTCTGGTCCTATCACTCATTACACACGAGAAGAGGCTGACCCCCAGCTCACTACAACCTCCCTTCAGGTACTTAGAGAAAGCAACAAGGTCTTCCCTGAGCGTCTAAAGCACTGTCTGCAAAGGTCTTTGTTATCAAGCCCTGGGGACTTTGCTGCTTCTTCAGACTGCTTTAGCTCTTGTAGAGCAAGAGTAGTTAAACTGTGCTGCCTGGGTAGTTTTGCTTACCAAATGTTTTCTGAGATATGTTTAAGTCTCTGGGGGTGTTAGTTGACTGCTGTCTCAACATGAGCATGCAGCATGCCCAGGTGTCCAAAAGCCTCCTGGCTTGTATCAGAAGTAAGGCAGCCAGCAGGAGCATGGAGGTGATCGTCCCTCTGTACTCAGCTCTGGTGAGGCTGCAATTTGAGTACTGTGTTCAGTTTTGGGTCCCCCGCTGCAAGAAAGACATTGAGGCCCCTGGAACATGTCCAGAGAAGGGCAACTAAACTGGTGAGGGGTCTGGAGCACAAGTCTTAAGGGGAGTGGCTGAGGGAACTGGGATTGTTCAGTCTGAAGAAGGGGAAGTTTAAGGGAGACCTTATTGTTCTCTACAGCTGCCTGAAGGGAGGATGTGGTGAGGTAGGTGTTGGCCTCCCAGGTAACAGTGATAAGACAGGAGGGAATGTCTTTCAGGTGCAACAAGGGAGGTTCAAGCTGAATATTAGGAAAAGAGTTATTCTCAGAAAGAGCGGTGAGACAGTGGCACAGGCTGCCCAGGGAAGTGGTGGAGTCACCATCCCTGGAGGTGTTAAAGAACTGTGTGGATGTGGCACTTAGGAATGTGATTAGTGGGTATAGTGTGATGGGTTGGTAGTTGGATTAAATGATCTTTGTTGTCTTTTCCTACCTTAATGTGCTATGATTCTATGACAAAGTTATGTTTGATTTGAAACATCCTGTCTCTTTGGAGTGTCCAGCTGTCAGTGACCTGAACCCAGGCAGTTGGATTCTGATGAGTGGGTATGCCCTCAGTTTACAAGCACATATTGTCTGTAACAGTGCAGCAGAAAGAGTCTTCAGGACTGCTTATATCAGTGTGGCAGCTGGCAAAAGTGGGAAGACTTTTCCCAAAGCATTCCATGCATTTTGTTAGCTTCTTATTTATTTATGGTTTTTGTTTTTGGTTTTGTTTTTTCTCCAATGTTGTTTTGATTTGCTTTTCTGTGAAAAAGCAGAAGTTACTAAATCAGGTAGGAAGGGGGAGGTAGGAAGTGGGTAGACTAGAGCACAATGTGCATGAATTGGTAACAGATAATTTTTCTGTTTTCAACCATGATTCTTACACTGCTTGGACATTTTCTATTCCTACTTTTCATTATGTATTAGTCAGATGGTCATATATTTTGATGTATTGTTTACAAATAGATTTTATCTGTGAACTATGTGTTGTATTCGTTGTACAATGTGTAAGTAGCTAATGTAACTGAAGACATTTAGGCTTAAGTGATAAAATTTTTAAGAGCCATCTTTCACATATATACTTCATAGGCTTTTAGAAAATGACCTTCAAATATAAGGTCACTTACACTTTAAGATTTTACTCTCTAAGTGATGATAAAAGCTCTGAGATAAATGCAGCTGTGAATTTGGAGTATTATTACAAATGTAGGCCTCTAAAATTGTTTGGGTAATGGATGAGCAGTTATAGGAAGACTTTCCACAGGCAGGCCTTGATTTGCAAAAGAATTGGTTGCAGTGATTTTGAAAAGAAGCTTGAAAAGGACTCAGTGATTGTATGGAAATAGACTTCATCTAGCTGTAATGCATGAAATATTCAAGAAGTGCAGGTAGGAATTTTTATTAGTGTGCCTTCATTCCTGGCTTCTTGCTACTGTGAAAAGGCCCAGCTGTGTGAGCTAGTGGGGAAAGAGTATGTTAATCTTGCCAGCTTTCATAATTAGAAGACCCACGGCTGACATAGCATCAGTTAGACACTTTGAAAGAAGGGATATCAAAGGAAGAACATGTCGTTTCAAGGGATTGTTAATTATGTTTAAACCAGGGCTCAAATAATCAACAGTATTTTGATGAGTTTCTGTTTAGATGACTAAATATCTTTGAGGGTGTAACTTTTGTAATTCCAAGATCACAGCATTGAGTTGTTCAGCTGAAAATGGTAATGCCTTGCTAAGGAACTGAATGAGATACTGACGAATGCTAACATCCATTTCTCCTAATAGAAAGCTCTTACCATGAAGCTTAAATCAATGAAGGAACCATATCTTTTTGCTAGCTGTGTTGCTTCATTTGTCTGAGTGTTGCCTTCTTCAAATAAATCTTCAAACATGAAGAACATTAGAAGCATCTTACGGGTGGGTCAGTATTATTCTAGAAGCGTAACTTGACAGCAGCAGAGGTCCAGTTCTGATCCAGACAGAGCATGGGCTGTGTCTTAAATCTCAGTCTTAAGGCTGGTTGTCTCCAAGATGTGTACCAAGACTACTGCTACAAGCAGATTTGTTTTCTGCTCAAGCTTGTGAAGCACCTGGCGGCTGCAGACTTTTACACACATCTGCACAGCAGCTGTAGCACCAGGTCAGAGAGGAAGCTGCCCAACCCACCCCTGTTGTAGAAGGAAAGGCTGTGAGAGGCTTGAGAAAAGATCAAATGTATATTGAAGTGCTTGTGTGAGGCTGCTTCACTGAGTCAGAGTCTTTCTACACAGCCAAAACCCTTTTGTACTGGGAAGTCAACACCAATCTGCCTATAGAAAGTTTTCTGAAAACTGCTCCTCTGTTACTCATCCATTTGAGGCCCAAAAAAAGATTGCAGAGGGAAACGAAGATGATCAGTTGTCCTTCAGAGAAAGGGAACACTGTTCACTTCCCCGTGTCTTTTGCTAGTCAAAATCTACAGTGCTTCCCTGCACAGTTTGCAGCCCCTTCATATCTTCCTACCTGGAAGCTCTTTGGGCAAAGCATGAATTTCAAACTTGGTTTGAAACCCTTACATTTTTATTTTAAATATTTGCTCCCCACAATGGCCACATATTAATCCTGAAACAACAGTAAAGTACAAAATCAAAGGGAGCTTTAATATCATTTTTCTATTAATATCTAACTTTTTAAAATTTTCTGACACATATGAGCAATGTTATATTATCTCAGATTTGCTAGCATAATTGATGTAGGGATATGAGCAAACAACTCCAAAACTTGCCTTGTTATTTTATAGGCAATGAGTTAATTAGAAAGATATTATAGTTAGTGGTGGTTCATTAAAAGATCCTTTATGCAAATGAAATGTTAATTTAAGTAGAAATAAACTAAGGGACTCAAATTAGTGATTACACATTTAGTAGGTTGGTTTTTTTGTTGTTTGTTTTAAAGTTAGATGTTTTTTTTAGCAGAAATAATACCAAAACTGCAGTGATTTCCACTGAATTTTCAAGAGTTTAACCACGGAAAGTTAGATTCCCTAATGGAATTACCTGCCATCATATTGCCATTCCCAAGATGCATTTGCTCTTGCTCAAATTGCACAGCTACCTTTTAAAGAGCTCCATAAGAAATATTGGGGGGTAAATCAGGAATAGAGACGAGAAAGTCAGTGGACACAGAGGCAAGAAACTGTTAATTGAATTGTTCACAAGGCTTATGTGGTTTATGGACACAGAAAGAGAAGCTGAGAAGGCTGGGTCTGCACAGCCTTAAGAAGTGAAGGCTCAGGGGAGATCTCACTGCACTCTAATGGGAATGTGTGAGAAAGACCAAGTCAGACTCTCCTTAGAGAGTGGACAACAGTGGGATGGGAGATGATGCTACAATCCCTGCCTGTCTCTGTCAGTGTTTAAATATCCGATTGTGCAGTCAATAAGGCTAATGAATGTGTCAGCCCAATGGCAAATCCTGGGAAGTAACAGCAAAAAGCAATAAACTTTTCTTTAAGACTCACAAATTCAGGAGCAGTTATACCATTTTGATCCCTGTGGCTTTGGAAAAAGATTGGCAAAGCCGAAGAAAGCACTCTTCTAGGCAATATCAAATGTGATGTCTGCTGCAATGAGGTTCAATTGTACTGCAAGCATATTCCTGGTGGCTTACATCTCTGCTGCTGAATAATGAAAATCAAACCATATAAGCCATGGATTCAGTATGTCTTTAAGGATTGCCACATTTTCAGCTTTCTTCTGAAACACATTAAATCAAGAGTTTATTAACAGGGGAAAAAAAAGAAAGCAAAAAAAAAATCAAATAGTTCATCAGTGTTACGTGTTCATCAGTTCAGCTTTTTGGATGTATATTATCATCATCCTCTGTTACAGGATGGAGCATCAGCAGACGTTGCATGTGACTGTGTTAGGAGCAGGTAGAGGCAAAAAATAGATCCAGCTTCCATCTATAATAGATATCTTCAATAGTTTCAGAGGCTAAAGAGAGAGTACTTCAACTAACACTTTTATATCACTTAATAGGATACAAGACTGAACTGTCCCAAAGGAAAGACTCATATACCAATAGAATATTTCACCTTCCATTTAAAAAATTGTGGTCTAATGAAGTAACAGTTGCAGGATCAACCCAGGATCTGAAAGTAGCAAAGGAAAATTTGTGTTTGTTTCCAAATTGAAACAAATTGGATTTTGTTTGTTTTGTTGTTTTGTTTTGGTTTTATTCCTTTTCCATTTTTTTCTCCTGTTTCCTTCTGTAGTGCTTGCCTTCTGCTCTTGCCTACCTGGAAAGACTTAGGGGATCATGGTAAGGGGAGGACACATCCATTGGGGCGACCTCATTGCAGCCTATCAATACCTGAAGGGAACCTACACCCAGGAGGGGAGTAAACTCTTCAAAAGGGCTGATAACAGCAGGACTAGGGGAAATGGATCCAAGTTGAAGGAGGGAAGATTTAGGTTGGATGTTAGGGGGAAGTTCTTTACTAGGAGAGTGGTTAGGCCCTGGAACGGGTTGCCCAGGGAGGTTGTGGATGCCCCGTCCTTGGACGTGTTTAAGGCCAGGTTGGACGGGGTCCTGGGCAACCTGATCTGAATGTGTATGTTTTGTGGCCCTGCTAGGCAGGGGGTTGGAACTACATGATCCTTGGGGTCCCTTCCAACCCGGGTGATTCTGTGATTCTGTGATTCTGTGATCCCTGGATGATGAACTCAGACAGAGCTTCCCAGGTGGTTCTGAATGCTCTTGGTACTTTGGCACACGCTGTTGCTTGAGTTTGGGAGGGAAATTCATGTCAGGATAATATAGGAGGCCCACCCCTAGCTTCCCTCCTGAGCCTTGGCACTAGCCTGCTCTCCACTAGTGGGACAAGAGCAGCAAGAGCTAGGCTTTCAATGCAGATTTGCAGTGCTCAGTCCCCAGGAGAAGGGCAGATGACTGCAGGCATCTGAGTGCTGCTCTTGCTGGCACTGCCCTGGGGACATTACAGGTGTGTTTGTATGGTCCTCGGGGTGTGCTTGTGAGGATGCTCAAGGCTAGCACACCCATGGTACTGTTCT
This sequence comes from Lagopus leucura, assembly GCF_019238085.1. Classification (NCBI taxonomy): domain Eukaryota; kingdom Metazoa; phylum Chordata; class Aves; order Galliformes; family Phasianidae; genus Lagopus; species Lagopus leucura. The sequence continues at coordinate 57,963,513 of NW_024962262.1, forward strand.
TTCTTTGCTGTCTTATTCATTGCTGAAGGTGCCTTTCCCCAAGTCCCTAAATGCCATGTTTACCTGTGGGCAGGAGCTCAGCTTGCGCAATCACTGGGTGCCTTATCTTCTGCTGTGACAGCCCTACCTGAATGCACTCCCTGTAATGGCCTGATAATACAACCAACATGGGGATTAGCTGGTTAAATCCCACTAAGCCCTGGGTAATGGTGCACGGGGGAATCAGACAACATAAACTTTTACTTAACCGTTATCACTCTCTGTGTGCCTTACGTGGCAGTCCAAGGATTACATTTTGCTTTTATCTGCAAGAATATTTTTGCAACAGCCAACCTTGGGCATTGAACTGAAACTAGCAGCTGAGGAAATTATTTGCCAATAGAGAAAAAAGGCTATTTCTACACCACTTGTTAGCAAAGGAATTGATTCAGCCAGACTGGAAAAAGTTTTCACACACAGGCATCAGAAGGTAAAGCTTCAGCCTCTTCTAGTATTTTTCCACTAACACTTCTGAACTCAGAGAATTCCATTTGCTGATCATTTTACCAGAAAATTATCACTTCTGAAGGAAAGTTATTTACTCTGACTGCTGTATTAGCAGCAGCAGCAGGTAACAGGTGCGCACAAGAGCTATGAAAGAGTGCCATCTCCTGGGCCCTGCTCTGCTCAGGGACATCTCTGTGCACCCTGGCACGCATGCAGCCAGAGCAGCTGTGCTAAAGCTATTGTGCAATTAGTGGATAATGCTGATTCCAGGAGTGGAAGCGGGGAAATTTGTTAATGCCACCATTTAGTAGCATGTTAGCTGGGCAGATAAGCTCTAAGATTGTTTAATTTAGAAAACACGAAACAGTGTGTTAATACTGCATAAGCCTGAACAAGTGCATCAGCTGTAATGCTCATATGACTTCTGCACTGGGGAGCTATGTTGAATTGCAGGTGTGAGGGGTGGTTTTCACATAATCCAGCAACCCACTGACACTGTGAAATGCTCCCAGCACCAACACAGAGAAGCCAAATGCCTGCAGCTTCCTTTGGGTCTTTTGGTTTGAGATTTTTTTGGAGAAATTCTCCTTTCATTTCTACTAGTTGATGACTCCAGCCAGTGGATCTGCTGCCCTGTGCTTTTGCCCAAATTGCTGTACTGGTGTAAAACAGTTGACATTGTAACCTAGAAGGAAAATAAAAACAACTGCAATATATTTATTGAGTCAGAGTTCTAGTTTATGAGCCATCCAATATCCAGTACAGATAAGCTATATTTTGCCCTGACTGTAGCTCATCCACTTTAGCTTAATGAGGGTAAGCTGTTTCCTGTCCCTATCATTGCTAAGTGATAGTGAGCTTCCCCTCACTGGAATTAAAGTCATTATGACAAACTATCATCACCTGCGTAAATAGCATCAGATGTCCAGTTAGGCACAGTTACCTATGTTTTATGCCTCAAAATCCATTTCCATCACAGTTGGAACAGCTGTATTTTTTTATTTTTTTTTTTATTTCTTCGAATTAGATTCAATTTTCTCTTTCCCCTTTTTATCTACCTTTGCAGTTGAGAAAGTATGCAGGGGATTTCAGTTTTGCTTTCTTCTGTCTTTGAATTTTCCAGACATACCCCTTACAAATAGTGAAAGATCTTTATTTATTTGTCTTTGCTTTTTCTTTTTTCTGCTTCTGTTTATTCCTTTTCTCAGGCTTTTCCTAAGCTTTAAGATGAACGAAGTAGAAAATAATCTGGTAGAGATGTGTATGCAATAGGTTTGATAGCATGTTTCTTCCATTTTTCTAAAGTTATTCTTTCTCTCAATTAGAATTCATTTCTTACTTATCATTTAGCTGATATGGGATACTGTTGCCCTTCTGGGCCTCAAGAGCACACTGCTGTCTCACATCCAGCTTATCCAGGAGTTATCCCAACCTGTATTTGTATCTGGGATTGCCTCAACCCAAGTGCAACATCCAGCACTTGGCCTTGCTAAACCTCATTAGGTTCACATGGGCCCATTTTTCAAGCCTGCCTGGGTTCTTTTGGATAGCAACTCTTCCTTCAGTGGTATCAACTGCACCACTCAGTTTGGGGGCATCAGCAAAATTGCTGAGGGTGAACTCAATCCCATCATCTGTGTCACTAATAAAAATGTTAAAGAGTACTGATTCTCAAGATGGAATCCTGATGATCACCACTCATAACCAACCTCAACCTGGTCATATATCCATTGACAGCAACCCTCTGGCTATGACCATCCAACCAGCTCTTTATCCACCAAACAGTCCAGCCTTCAAATCCATATCTCTCCAACTCAGAGGTAAGGATGTGTTGCAGAACTATGTCAAAGGCCTAGAACAAGTCCAGGTAGACAACATCAGTTGTCTTTCCTTTGTTCACCAAAGCTTCACTTTATCATAGAAGGCCACCAGATTGGATGAAGCCACATTGTTAGTCACAGATCACCTCCTCATTTTGCGTGTGTCTCAACATCTTTTCAAAGAGGATCTGGTCCATGATCTTCCCAGGCACAGATATGATGTAAACCAGCCTGTAGTTCATCTGTATATATTGGATATACAGTCTGAATACACTCTGGTTGAAATTTGCCAGGACAGATGTAAAATATTAAATTTTTGATACTGAAAGTAGTCTCCAAATACTTAGTAATCAAGAGTACACCTTCTTCCTGCCAAAACACCTGGCTGAGTCCTTGATTTCAACAGGACGATACTTCTTTCATTCCTTAACTACACAAAGAAGTCAACATAATTTACTATTCAATCCAGTACTTCACAATGTTCTGTTCCTAGCAAAATCTGGGCTTCTCAGTTTGGACTTCTCAGTCTAAGATCTCTCAAATATTATTCATTCTATGAAATGTTACATACTACAAACAGTACCATGTTACATGAACATGCTCCCATCATTTTATTCTTGTGAGAATGACACAAATGACTGGACGAAATAATACAGGAAATTATCTAATCCTGATGAAAATCATTCCTAAAAACCTATAAAGACTTGATGTATGGTGTTTTATAATGTACATCTCTCTCTTAATTTCTCTCTAAAATATATGGCTCCATAGATACATTAGTCATCTTTATTACTGACTTTTTAGAGGTTTGTAACAAATACATTAAGATGGCTGTGAAAGTGAGAAGTTTTGTGTTTAAGCTGTAGAAGAACAAGGTTTTATAAGAAGTCCTGTGAATGAGTAGGCAGTTGAGACACACAGAGGTTTCTGGAAGCCATCAACCTTCTAGTTTCCTTACCACGTGGCCGCTGAGATCTTCAGCTTTGCTCCTGTACTTCAAGTTTTTTTCAAAAGTAAACACTTTCTCAGAATTAATTTCCATATCCTTCTAATGTCACATTTCTAAAAAGCGAATGTTTTCCAGTTCAGAACACAGTGTCAACAAAAGGTCTGACTTTTAACTATCTCCAGCTAGAGATGTCAAGCAGCCTAGCTGTGTTCACATGCTAGCAGTGCCTGACAGAATGGTTTTGTTACTGCCATATCATGATACTGTTGGTGTAAGTGGGAACAAGGGGTTAGTTCTCATTAATTTTTCATCAAGGAAGTTACTTTCTATTCCATCCCTGTGCTCTGTCCCCACAGAGATATCCTATTCCTATACATTCCTTTCTGTGATTCATTCACGCTCTGTCTGAAGATCGATATGTTGTCAGTGTTGGCTACTTTGTTCAAAAAAAAGTTGTATCCTTCGAACACAAAATTAATTTTATTTTATTTTTTTTTATAGAGGCCTTATGGAACACACTTATGGAAGTTGATTCAAATTAGTAATGATTGTAAAATTTAATTGAAATTTAAGTTGGCTGAGCGTAATCAGCCAGTCTCATACTGGGGTGATGCCCTCATTCCCCACTATGGAAATGAAGTAATTACTGCAAAGAAGCAAATCTTCAGAGCTCGAGGACTGCAGAGTTAAACTTCATTAAATACCAGTTGAGACTCTTTCTTAAAACAAAGAGGGTACATCTCTCTCTGCTCAAAGTAATGCCACACAGAGTGCTTCAGCTAGGCTCATAAATAAGCTATATTGCTACACTCCTACAGCTTTTTGTCTGCGCTAAAGGACACTGTTTCACAGTGAAGCTGCCTCTGGGGCAAAACACCATATGATATGATTACACACCCTCCAGCACTCAAGTTAGCTTAGATACCCCGTGTTGCCTATGGTGCTGGCAGACCTAAAATAGAATTAATTTAGTTTAGTAAAATACATTTTGAAAGTGACTTAACTAAGTCCATTGTGACCACTATCATCATGAAAGAATAATATTTGCATAGAGATTTACTGAAACTAAACTGAATTTCCTTGAACTTCAGAAAAAAAAGTCTTAGGTGAGACATGCTAAAGAATAATACATCTAATACATCTCCTTTTCTTTGGAATGGAGAAAGATGGAAAAATATGATGTAAAATGTACAGCCTCTACCTTCCTGTCTGCTTCTAACCCCCAGGTCCCTCCATAGTTAGAGAAAAAAACTGGGAGACTTTCTAACATGAAAACAAGTCTGGTGCAATGAAGGAGCAAAATGTTCAGGGCTCTCCGGTTTAGCACTTCATGCTTTTGACAAGAATGTACCTTCTGCTGTTCAGCTTGCACATTATATATATTGCTTTCTTTTGCCTCTGGGAACAAAGGACATGGTAGATGTTGAGGATTGAGAAAGGTAGAAGGCAGGAATTTATAGACATCACCAAGAGAGCAGATGTTGGTTCCCACAGAGTGCTGGATGTGTTCCTTCCAGTCCTCCTCCTCCATTTAATTAACAATCCCAGGCACCAACCTTTGTATAGGAATTTGAAACAAATGCAAAGGGCTGTGTGGTGGGGGAAAAGGAAGGGAAGACTCTTGAGGTTCAAACTGCCACATGGAGAGCTGAAGCCATTTTACAAACACAAATTCACTGGTAGTGCTTAAGGAAGAAACTGGGGGGAGGGGGGAGGGAAACAACCTAGGCACCTAGGCAAGAATTTCAGGCTTGCACAGAAGCAGTTTTGAAAACAATATTTTCTTCTCTAATAAAGTTTGCCTTTCAGTTTTGGCAAATGGATCCTTACTTTTTCTTTACTTTTAAGACTTCCTGTGCTGAGGGAAGAGCAAGAGGGGAGGCAAAAAAAGAATCAGTATGAAACTAATAAAGGTGGAACTCATTGTGTGACCAGTGAATAAAAATAAAGATGCTCTCCTTACAGGAGCTAGAGGCCATTTCCTGCCTGTTCACAAAGGACTGGGGTGGAGGGTTAGTGATACTGAGTATTGACCCGTGGGAAAAAAAATCCCCTCCGAATATCACAAACTTACCTTTCTCCTGCAAGGAGCAGATAACAGGAAAAATGGAGTGCTCCAATAACCCCTGAAATGATACCAGTTATAATCCCTTTTGCCCTTTTACTGTCACCAATGGAAGAAATTATTTGGAATTTTGGTGATAAAAATGTTCTGACTAGATTGAGTTCTCTATAAAAATTCACAATACAATTTACAACTAACTTCAGCTGCAAAGTGAAAACACACCTCTCTTTTGTCTTGCATCAGTTTTTCTTCTGCCTCTCTCTGCCTCTCTGGACATACTGGTGGGATACCTAGAGATAATTTGTATACCCTCCAGCTCAACCATGCCCATTGTTTGAGAAGGGCTTGGCCAGAGATCCAAATAGTACAAAAATAAACAGTGATTTATGGAGGAGTGATGTGAAACTCAGTAAAGATGTAGAATCGGGTGATGAAATAAGTATAAACATCAAATGAATGGAGGGTATTAAAAGGCTTAATATGCTGAAAGATGAAGGTAGGAGATGTAAATACTAATGATTGATTCTTTTTCAGTTTCTATACTGTTTGATGTACATCAAAAAGAGGAAGCTGGTTTGCTTCTGTTAAAGGATTTGCCTCCAAAAAGGATTTATATTTCAAACAGGAAGTGTGCAGTATGCAGACTTGGTGAAGTGTTTTGCTAGAAATGTCTTCTCATCAGGGAACATTTGGATTTTGCTAATAAATCAACATTTTAATGACAAAGCTGCGACATCAAAGTAAACTTTCATTGAGAAACTAGTTAGGATCCAGCTTATAAGAGGAGAGATTCCCACTCACCAATTTCCTGATTGGAGAGGAGACCTATGTGATAATAACTGGTAATGCGGTGTGTCCTGCCATTCTCTTGTACCTTAAGGGAGAGCCCCTTCTTCCGACTCTCTTTTGGGTAGAAATCATCTGTTTTTTGTTGTTGGCTTGATTTTGGTCTGAACAGTTACCACATTGCCTAAGGGACAGATGTAAAGAATCTCACAGACATTAGATTGAAACTGAATCATAAGTGATTGTGTCCTTTTTTTGTTGTCTTTTTTTTTTTTTTTTTTAATTGTAACAGCTGCAGTACCTTAACATAGCCTGAGAAGTAATTGAAACACTTATTCCCATTTTGGATCATGCTAGCTGATGAAGTAGAAACCCGTTCCATCCAGATTCAAAGATTTCTCTCCCTCTTTTTGAACCTGGGGATTTGCTTCTCTTGTTTTACTGCAGCAAGTACAGCTCTTGGCTATTTCAAGGCTACTGCACAATCCTCTCCTTTCCTTTTAAAACCCAACCATCATCTGTGTACTTATTGAACAGCACCATCAAGAGTGATATGTAGGGCATAGCAGTCCCTTCCTATATAAACATGCCTTATTCACCCATCACTGAATTCCATCTCCTGAATCATTCAGCCAAAGGTTGCAATATAAATGAGCTCCCTCATCCATGAAAAGCTCTGCCTGTACATATTGTGTTGTGCTATGCACCATAATCGTATCTCCCACTGACAACAAACGCTTTCATAACCTGATAAAACATTTTGCATTTGTTCTGACATTGTTCCCTGGCCATAACAAAGTGTTGCCAGCCTTGGCAGCTCCCCTGACCAGACAAAACAAGTATTAGGTCAGGAGTCTGGGAACATTCCTTGTGCTTCCTACACCAGAGGGTATGAAATTAATGATCCGGATGGGAAATGGAAGCTGGAATAATCTGTCAAATGCTTATCCTACAGCAGAAAGATCCCTCCTGTTGTCTAATCACATGAACCAGTTTCTGCTTTCTGAATATGATTCTAGAACTATGAGCTCTCAGGTATGTGCAAAATTTCTCTTTGCTGGTTTCTGTTGAAGAAAAAACATGCACAGAGATGCTATGCATGCCTCATCCCTGGAGGCGCTCAAGGCCAGGGTGGATGAAGCCCTAGGCAGCCTGATACAAGGGGTGGCATCCAACTCATGGCAGGGGGATAGAACTGCATAGTCTATGGTCCCTTCTATAGTCATGGTCCCTTCTAACCAAAGGCATTCTATGCTTCTGTGATACATATATAAAATACCTTACTCTGCCCTTTTGCTGACTCCCCAGCCTCTCCTTTCCCCTGACCACTATGGAGAAACATCTCATAGATAAATATACATAAGCCTGTGTTCTCTGTGCCAGAGTCTATAGCCAGTGAGCCTTATGTTGCTGAGATAAGGAAGCTTAAACTGAAGTTTTTATGGTGAGCCCCCTGATTTACAGCTTTTGATTCATTCTCTACAAGCTCAGAAGAATCAGATATAACCTTTCTTCCTCGGTAGACTAAGTGACAGTATTTAACATGAAATAAAGAAGAAATTATATATAAAAACTATTACTCTATAGCAGTATGAGTAAGTTAACAATTAACTTTTACCTACTAAAGAAAAGCATCAACTTAGTTTTATTACACCACGGGTGGTTACAAGGTAACTGTATTCTGGAGAAGTAATACTGCAATTAAACCACATTATTTATGGGCAATAGATTACAAGGAAAATTCTGACTGCCAAATAGTCAACAAGAATGATTTTTACCTTTTCAGATGAAGAGAAAATGTCTTGATCATATCCCACTGTCTCACAAAAATGTTGACTGAAATAATGAAAGAGAGAACCAAAACCAAATTTCTGAGACCTTGAACCTACTTTCATGCAGAGGTTCTCATCTACAGATACCAACAACCATCTCAAAACTTGCTCTCTGAAATTCTGTAGATCACTTCAAAATTAATGCCTGTTATTTATTTCCATGGAAACTACAATGAAAACGTAGAGCACAGTAACTATTTCATAGAGCAAATTCTCTGCTACAAAACACTATTTTTCAACATAGTCACCACCATTAGCTAGCTCATGCAGATGAACTGATGAAGATACTCTTCATTTTGTAGTGTGACAGCTGTACAAAGCCCTTCAGAACATGGCTTATCATTCATGTCACTAGAATCACAGAATTATAGAATGGCCCGAGTTGAAAGGGACCTCAAGGATCATGAAGCTCCAACCCCTCCTTCCACAGGCAGGGACACCAACCCCCACATTTAATACTAGACCAGATTGCCCAGGGCCCCATCCAACCTGGCCTTGAACACCTCCAGGGACAGGGCATTACCACTGCTGAAACACATTACCCATTGCCTCACTGTGCTCACATGCACTCTTTGGTCTCCATAAGTGTTCAGCGAGTGTTGAAGAATCACTGAGTGTCATCTTTTCCTCATGGAGGAATTCGGTGACAAACCTTTGTTTCATCCACATCTTCATGTGAGATACCATTGTGTCAGGCTGATCTTCTGCTGCCATCTTCACATGGCAACATTATATAATATGTTATTGGAGGGAAGGTTCAACCTCTACTACCATACTATCAGCATCCTCTTCTGATTCTGTGGGCCAACATCATAAAATAGCAGGCATTCATTTCAGAGCAGCACTAGTAAATAAGAGGCATAATATTTCTGTCTTATTAGATATTTTCTTCTTTTGCATTTCTTCAAAATAATGTGCATCTTTAATTTCATATATCTACATTTGTCTCTTTAGAATAATTTTCCATACTTTAGGTACATCACTGTTTTCAAAACATTTTCTGCGCATCATTGTATCATATAAATTCCCCAAATCATACCATTGTTGTGGTATTACTCATTAACCCTTTGAATAGCATGACAAGATTGCAAATTTTTTTTTCGTGACACGAAGACTAGTCTTTGTGACATGAGCCAATTCCTCAACTAATACTTGGGAGTCAATACAGAATTAGTACATTCCAAGAATTCAAAAATTATATGGGTGACAAAATCATTTCTAGTACCAGTGGTAATTACTAGTCATTTAATCTCCAGATTTTCCCTACATACATAAAAATATTCTAATCCAAGAAAGTTACCAACAATATGGCTCAAGAGCAGCCCTGAGGAGTAGGAATTGGGTGTGTCAGTTGATCAGAGGCTCAACACGAGCCAGCAGTGTGCACTGGCAGCCCAGAAGGTCAATCATATCCTGGGTTGCATCAAGAGAAGCATGACCAACAGGTCAAGGGAGGTGATGCTGCTCTGACAAAACCCCACCTGAGTACTGTGTGCAGTTCTGGAACCCTCAATGCAAGAAGGTAATGGCATTGGAGAAGGTTCAGAGGAGGGCAGAGGTGGTCAGAGGGCTGGAGCACCTCCACTATGAGGACAGACTGAGAGAGTTGGTGCTCTCCAGCCTGGGGAAGAGAAGGCTCCAGGGTGACCTTATAGCGGCTTTCCAGTACCTGAATGGAGCCTACAGGGAAGCTGGGGGGTGGGGGGGGACGACTTTTTTGGGACTCTCCAACCCAATGCATTTAGATTCTATGAATACAGAAAACAAATTTGTAATTCCGCCATGGAGACACGAGTCAGAAAGGCATTTCATCATTTCTTCCATATGAAGTTGCTCTGGCTACGAACATATTTATTTACACTTTTACACTATTACACTATTTTACTACTTTTCATGAATCTTAACCACTATTTGGAACAATTATGTTGTTACTCAAGATTTACTTCATACCTGCAGTGGGAATACAGTGAAGGAGTTTAAAAAATTCTTTTCTAAGACTATACTTTCTACTTTAACACATGAGCATGATCACTAGAACTGTTCAGAGCTGAGTGAATAGACACACACCAGAGAAGCAAAGAAAAATTAGAACAGAAGGTATAAATTAATTTTAAAAAATTATATTAGGAAAGCAATCCAGGAGAAGCCAGAGGCTTTAGTTGGCAGTGATGAGAGGAAATAAGTATACTGAAAACAAGACAGATCATATAGTGGAAGGCAGACAGGCAGCTTGAGGGGTAGGAGACTCATTTATTCCATAACAACTATATAATGATTATAAAATATGAGCATGATTATTTTTCCAATAAACTCTGTTATCAGCAGTATATAACTTTACGTGAATCTCAGATCATTAAAATATCACACCACTTAAATTCACAAAAGCTCAAATCTTTCCCACTTTTCACTAGCGCTCTTGTAAATCAACATTCACAACAGCTGCAAAATAGGCTTTAGCTAAGATGAGAAGGGTATGTCACTGATGCACGCACACACATATGCTCATGAACTCAGGTACACACTTACCACTATGACAATTATTTACAGCATCTCTGGCCTTTAATTAAGTATGAAGAATGCTTGAGAGACAGGGTCACAATCTGCCTGTCACATCCGTTTCTTAACCTGATTGTTAACACACCAGATATTAGCCAGAAGTACAAAGGAGGCAAAACCTGACTCCTTATGCTGTCTGTTCTGAGTTTTCAATTGGAAAATAAGAACAGTGTAAAAATCATTTTCAGCTGCTTTCCAGGATAAAATTACGTTTTAGAAAAATCATCAGGAGTTGGCTCTCATAGACATACCAGTGACTCAGTACCACTGGAAAATGATCATCAAGGATGGACTTTTCTTCCTCTGGGCAACTTGCTACCGTTGGTAGTCGCTGTCTCGGCACATTCATTAGCTAGAAAGGATGAAAGCTAAGGGAGAACTAGAAGAAGCCAGTTCTCAAAACAGGCATGTACAACCCACCAAAACATCTGCTATGATAAATAAGAGAATCCCAAGTATCAGAAACAACAGCTTTGCTTATATGATAGCCGCTCCAAAAGTAATGGCTCCTATTTTATTCTGTTGGCCCACAATGTCAGAGGCAGATGTTGGTGGTATGGCAGTAGAGGCTGAACCTTCCCACCAGTACTCCATTACTTTTTGTTGCCATGAAACAAGTGGCAGCAGAGGAGCGGTCTGAAAAAAGTGGTGTCTGACATGGGAGTGTGGATGGAGCAAAGATTTGCCATTGAATTCATAGAATCATAGAATCGCAAGGTTGGAAACGACCTGCAAGATCATCTAGTCCAACCACCCTCCCATTCCTATTAGTACCACAAGCTACTAAACCATTTCATCCATTGACATGTGTCAACACATGCTGAATGTTTATGGAGACCAAAGACTGGACATGAGCACAGTGAGGTGGTGGGTGGAGCATTTCAGTAGTGGTGACAGCCATGTGAAAGATAATCCAAGTTCCAGATGGCCTTGCGTGGCTGTCGCACTGTGAAATGAAGAGCATCTCCATCAGCTTATCTGCATGAATTGGCTAATGGTGGTGATTATGTTGAAAAATATTGTTTTGTAGCTGAGAATTTGCTCTATGAAATAGTGTTACTGTACTCTCTGTATCTGTTGTAGTCTCCATGGAAATAAGTAGGAGGCATTAATTTTGGAGTTATGCACATATCTTTGTGTTTTATTATGTTTTATTTTTGCTTTGTTCTGTTTTTCACAACTGCAGTGAAGTAAATAACATGCAACCTTAATCAAGTACTTAGTCACTTACCTTGCTGGAGTAAGGAGGCCTTATGGTAAATGTCACATTGAAATTAAGAATAAGGGTTTTAAAATTATTTAGATGACCTTAGGTTCATTTGTTCCTGGGGAAGGAAGTGTCTATTTTCAGAACTGCACACTTTTTCATTACGTGGCTGCTTCAGCACACTGCAAAGATCAGGAAGTGGGAATGTCATCTCAGGTCATGGGAGACAAATCTCTCTTTGCTTGTCAGTGGCACCGGGTTTTTAGTGCACATCTTACAAATCTGGTTACATCTAAGAACTGACATAAGCATTGTGTGAGAATGTACGGGAAAGGCTGAGATTTCAAAGAAAAATTGTTCAAACCTGACTTACGGAAGCCAGGAGAAATGTCACATTTCACTGACTAAGAATTTCTGACAAGGAAATGATGAAAAGGAGAATCAAAGCTATCAGAAGAAAGGGCTTGGTTTTGTTTTTAAATGGTTTGTCCTTTAAAAGTTCTTACAGATTCACCATAGCAAAAATATTAACTTGAGCTTGAACTACTTTGAAATATTCATCATAAATATTTATTTAATGGCAATGTCTTTTTCATTTTTGTTGACCTAGGCAAAGACATCTGTTTAGACACTGCACTGAAGTTTGTTTGGGTCCAGAGCTTCACAGTGTCTCCTGTTGATCTCCCACATAAAATAACTGTGGGTGCGTAGGAGATAGAACTAGTGTCATTTACAGCCAGTTTTGTTTTTTTTCAGTTGTGAATTCAGCTGTTTCCAGGAGAACTCTTATTAATTCTGGAGGTGTTTCAGCTTTCATGAAACTTAGAAAGCCTTTCTAAAAAGTCCTTTTAACTGAAGTAACATCATAATGTAATTAAAGGCATTTTGAGGCAGCTATTTGAAAGTGACGGTTTTAAAAGATCTCCAAGCAATTACCACATATGAGGGAATATCACACTGTAAATCAGAATGAGATGAGTATTATAGTAAAGTAATTTAAATAACAAATGCAGTGACTGGTATTTTCTTCCATCTTAATCTAGATGCCTATAAAAACTGTATGCTCTTCAGCATGTAATTAACTTTTACTGCATCATAACACTTTCCAATCAATTGAGGATGTGAAATTTATCTATTTTATATACCTTGCACTGTTTTTAATATAGAGTAGTCCCTTAAAATAACCTGAAACAGTGCAATCTGCCTATCTACTTTGTGTTGCCCTCCCCATCCCACACTCCTGCGCACTCACAATCTAAAAGAGTTTATTTACTTGACGCTGTTGAAGAGTGGGCTTTGAGTATATTTTGTAACATTTATTTTATACTCTTTAAAAAATAGCAGTCTTGCACAGGAACTTTTGTATTAAAATTCATCCTTCCAAATGATCTGTGTACAAAGCTCCATGTAACTACGCTGTATGATATCCTATGAATCTAGAGCAGACAATGAATATATCATAATCGCCTGGCAATAACATCTATGTATAAAAATGCAGGCAATTTCCCCTCTGATGTGGTCCCAGCAAAATTCTTAAAGTGCAGTAGAGATAAAGACACACTGCAGACAAGATAGCATTCAAGGAAATGAAGACAGAGGATGGAGCTTAGTTCTTCTTACATCCATAAACCATATTGAGAATGATTAATAGGAAACCATGTTGACCTTTTATATATATTCCCTTCTGATCTTAGTTTCACCAGAGAATAGGCAGCTAATTTCTCCAAATGACTTGGGAATAGAGCCACAGAAGGCTTTTAGTACTTAAATCTTTGCTTAAAGCCTGAAGTTGAGATACTTCAAACACTGTCTCATCTGATCCTTGAAGCCTGGAAGCACTTACACATATTCAGTGCATTGTCTGGTTGAATACAAGTTACATTCAAGTGTTCCAGATAGAAATAATGTTTCCAAAGCTTCAATACACACATCCCCCCTCTCTTGGCCCACAGCTATATCCTCCTATCACTCCTGTTCTAGATATTTACCTGTGCTGGTAGAAAGGCCCACTCCTCTAGATACCCATATCCATGTCACATAGAATGGCCATGCACAATGCAGTCATGGTCAAACAGTGACCACAGATGGCAGAGCCTACATGCAGAACCTGTGTTCATCTATGGCCCAGCCCAGTCCTTCCCCTCAAAAAACCGTGCTCTACCACCAGGTAGTATGGCTGCTCAGGATGAACACAGAACAATTTCAGTGGGCATGTATCCCTTTGCATTCAAAGCATGACTCA
>NW_024962262.1:57977555-57992098 GCF_019238085.1 Lagopus leucura
CATTGAGCTAGGGCTTAAGACCTGTTTCTGTTGTCTTTACTTCCAAGTGGCAACATTAAATGTCTCATTGTTCAACAGGCTAGTTCCTGAATATCACTTTCTGAGACCCTTTATTTATCCGCTCTACTTTATATAGAAATAGAGCCCATTCTGGTATCTAAAAATTCAGATACCAGGACATGCTGCTCCATAGAATACTCATTTTTTTATGATTTTCATTTTTGGCATTTTCACAAGATGAGAACTGAGATGGAGACATAAGCTGCATTCACCCATGACCTTGGAGTCAATGTGAAGGTTATCTAATAAAACATAATCTCTAATGAATACAGACTTACAAAGCATTAGCCTACTGCAATTGTTTAAATGAATGAGGGAGAGATAAGAATGGACATTTCTGAATCTAAACAAAGTTAGGGAAACAAATAAGCAACAAACAAACAAACAGAAAGTTTATCCTTTATGGTGGTTCCAAAAACAAGCAAACAAACAAACAAACAAAACAACAACAACAAAAACAAGAGAGAAAGAAAGAGAGAGGGAGAGAGAGAATGAGAAAATACATTTAATCATTAAGATGACTATATATAAAAACAGAAACCTTTCAAATTCAATACTCATTTCCAAGTACTTTTGAAGATCTTCTGTGGCTTTGTGTACTCATAGCCAAAGGAACCGTTGAGGGAGAATACAAAACAGATGGTAGGGGAGGAGAGAGAAGGGAGATGGCACTATGTGGTGGCATCTGCTGAATTATCCACAGATAATTTACCTGCTGTCTGCTCAGAGACCTCTTTTGTTACTTTTGAACAAAAAGCCCAGGAGTAACTACTCACATAAGGCAGCTCTTACCTGGAGAAAACCTTTGCTAAACCCCTCCTGAGCATCTGCCAGGTGCTGATAGCACATATGCAAATACCAAAGACAACTCCCTGAACTGGAAATTGGGGTTTCATATGTCCCTTCTCGGGACAGTGTGTGTAGTGAGGGTAAGGTACATGCTTTACATGATGTGGCATGGCTGGTGTCACAAGGCACTCATTGCCTTGGAGATTGGAAAACCATGTTTTGCTCCATGAGCAGCAATTGTTTAACACTGTCTGTTTCCACATAATGCTCTTTGGTAGTGAGAAAGAGAAGAGCATTACAGAGTCAACCAAAATAAAAAGGAAGAGGTTCAATCAGCTCTGACTACAGCATCTTTTGCCAAGCTTTTCCAACTGATACACAGCTGAATTAATTCACACATGGATTCATCCTCTTAATAAGCAAGCAGTTCTCCGTGCTCTTTCACTGGGGATTACTGAAGGGCAGATTGTCATTGATAATGAGGACAGTGTAATGAGGCAAGTGAGAGACTCACAGTGATTCAGAGTGAAAATCCCATTCCCAGATCAAAAGAAAAGAGTTTTTTTCTTCCAGCCTGACTGCAGGTCAGCCCTTGATGTATCTGAAATACAGACATCCCTGCTGGGAGCTGTGCTGCAGAGAGGACTAAATTTGGCCTCCAGAGCAAACTTGTTAGGGTTGACACAAGAAGCTGCCCATGGATAGCCTCGTCCAGACAATCCACATTTAGAGCTCCCACACCACTGTGAGGCACTAAGGCCTTGCAACTGTTTGGAGCAATCTCAGGTACAAATACAAACTGGGAGAAAAACTCCTTGAGAGCAGCCCTGAGGAGAAGCAGATCCTGATGGATGGAAAGCTGGAAAAGAGCCAGCTCTTGCAGGTGCTCTTGCAGCCTGGAAGGCCAACATTGTCCTGGGCTGCATCAGAAGAGGGGTGGTCAGCAGGGAGAGGGAGGTGATTGCCCCCCTCTACTCTGCTCTTGTGAGGCTCCATCTGGAATACTTCACCCAAGCCTGAGGCCCCCAGTACAACTTGATATGGAGCAGTTAGTGAAGGTGCCTTAGTGATGTTCATCTGTAAAGGCAAGACTGGGTAGAGTAGCAAAAATTCAAAGTTGCAATTCACAAAATGGTTTTAGCACAGTTATCCTGAGAAGATGCTCTTGGCGCTCAGGCTGCAGTTTGGTGTGCCAACTCTCTGAGGTCAGAGGTTGCTTTCCTTCCAAGCACACACTGTCAATTACCCCTTACCCCTGCTGTTTTCAGCATCTTAAATAAGTGTTTTGAATCAGTTACTGAAATAAGTAATTGGTAGTTTCTGGAAAAGAGTGGGTTGCCTAGGGAAAACATTATTCTGGAAGCAGAAGCTAGGCAAATTCAACTTGAAACTGATGTGCAATTAATCATCAGTGAGGCACTGTAACAACTCAGCTAGAGATGTGGCAAATTCTCTGATGTTTGAGATCTTTTTCCTTCCAGGAATTTTTGAGCAAATGTTTGATATGATTTGTAAAGACAAATTACCGTAGAATTTAATTTATTAAGTTAAAACAAAACAATTCTTTTTTTGAGAACAGTGCATGACATGCCTCCTAAAATTCTCTTTTCAAATCAGAGAGGCATGTTAGTAAGGGAATATTTTTCCATCAGTGCTGAGTACAATGTGTATACATTCAATGAGTTCAAAATTGCAACCATAGATGTGTAAAGAATCCTAGGCATTTTGTGCACTCTTGCTTCACTTGTTAGCCTGTGCTAAATGTGGTTTTGAGCCTTTATTGATCTGCTGACCCCTGAATACTTTTGAGTAAGCCTCTATCTAGTGTACCTCTGCTTTCTGAGAAATGGTTTGATGTTCTTAATTGCCATTTCTGTATGCTATGGAAATAGACCTGGGAATGTATTTACGGATCTGAGAGTCCTAAAAACCACTGCACTGAATGGCTTTTTTCCTGATCCCATGGCTGTTCTGAGTTCATGCACTTTTATCCTTTTGCCACCCTATTTAGTCTTCAGCACACATCCACCTACCTACTACAAATTTCATCCAAATCCCGCTGGTTTTTCTGAAGTCCCAAAGCATTACTCACATCACATAGAATGGTTTGTACAGAGAGAATAAAACAACGTGTTCAAACTAGTCAAAAGAAACAAAGATCAGTTCATTTTATCCAAGGTGGAGGAAAAAAAACATGCTGTTAACTCTGCTTGTCGCATTCCATATGTCTCATTCCCTCTCTGGAAGTCCTAGTGGACACTGCATTGTTACCTTATCTGACACAAACAAAAACACACTCACCAATGACTTCTCTGGTTTAGTGCAGACCCTGCCAGGAACACGAGACTCCCCCAGTGTCCTCTACCTTATGCCTGGTTATTTATGTGTGGGTGGTTGGTATTCAGGGTGGCCAAGATGTGGTAGAAGCATAAAGCAATTAAAACAAATGTATCATGTCTCTCTATCTGTGATTCACCATATTCTATGTGTAAAAGGCCTCCCCCTTAATGTAGGGATCATTTAGATGAAGCTACAGCCAAAAAGAGTCCTCTGCAAATAAACCATTTTTCTTCTTTGCAGAAGACTTTTCTCTTTGAACTTTGCATATGGAATAGAGACAATAAAAGCAAACATAGTGAGGAGATGCAATGTTACTGATTTTCACCAGATGATGACTATGCTAATTCTTAGCAATTACTTATTTTTAAAGTAAAAAATTATTATCACTGTGTACATAACTGAGAAAATGTAGGTTCCCTAGAAGCTATACACTCTCCCAGTATGTCTACTTGCTGTAGTGATAGATGAGGCTGACTGTAAAATGACTTTTTGCTTCATTACTTGTTAACTATCAGTTATCATTCATGACTGTCTTCAATAAAGCTTAAAGAAGAGCCTCAAAGCAAGATATAATGTAGCATTAAAGGAACCATGTTGATAGTTCCTGCATAGTTGCCTGAAATAACATTGACAGTGCAATTACCTTTGCAACAATCCTTTAGTTCTTTGTCAGTCCATGATCCATTAATATTCAGCATGGCTCCATAGCTTGTTGCACACGCACTGTAAAAAACCCTTCACAAACCTTTGCATGTTCTTTCTGCAGTTCTTCCTGACTCTTATTAGTACATCAATTAATAATCTGAGCTTGTACAGCTTTGCCTAAGGTATCCTGAAGAGCAATTTATCCTACCCGGTCACAGCTCAATTTGGTGCTGTAAAACTCAAATTCACTTCTTGATGATACAGCTTATAGCTGATCTTTGTAACACTTCTCACAGCCTTCTGTACTGTTAATATAAAATTTTTCTTTTCAGCTTCTCAGCTCCCTTCCAGAAAAACTTTTCTTTATTTGTCATTCACTATCTGTAATGGCTATTAGCACTCCCATTCAATATATATTGCCAAGCTTCAGATGTTTCTTTTTCTCCTAGAAACTATTTTGCCATACAGTAGCCTCCTTTCTCTTAGCCCAACTTTATTTCTTTTTGTGAGCCAACATGTTCTCACAGCTTTTCTGGAATCCATTTTGCTGGAGGTTATGCTTTCTGTTTTGACTTCACAGATGAAGATTCACATACAGTATAAGAAAACCAAGAAGAAACAGAGAAATACATCTGGGACTTCCTGAAAAGAGAAACAGATATGATAAGAAAGAAGGTTTCCTAATGCTGAAGTCTATAGACTCAGAGAGACTCAGAGATAGTCTCTGAAGAACAGGAAAAAAGCTCAGATAAATGATGCATTTAAAAAAAAAGAAAAAGAAAAAAGACAGGAATACATCTTGCTCAGAGTTTTTTTTCTGATGAAAGTCAAATGTGAACCACCTAAAGACAGTATTTTTCACAGAAGTGCAGCAGTTATATTTCTATTTTTCTATACAAACAAGGGTGGAGAAAGTGTACTAACAACCTCATAATGGTAAAAAATTTCATAATTAGAGTGCTTGTATGTTCTGTGAAAGAATCTGATCTCACTTCCACAAACACTAGATGCTATTACAGAGTTAAAGAAGACTGGGAGCAGAGAAGAAACTGGAAAATCTGGACACGAGGCTGGGGAAACTAGTGTATTAGCCTGATTTCTTGCCTCCATCAAGCAGAGAGGACTTGATTCACAGAATCACATCATGGTAAATGTTGCATGGCCCTCTGGGTCCATCTGCTCCAGATTATGCCCTAGCAGGGACAACCAGAGTAAGGTACCAGGCCCAAACCCAGATAGCCCCTGCAGAGGAGGATTTTCCACAGCCTCTGGGTAGGCTGTGCTCCATCATCCACACAGCATAGAAATCCTGCCTGGTGTCCAAAGGGAATCTCCTGTGTTCCCTGCACTTTCAATTCAGTATGAATATACACTGATGAGATTTTCTCTAGGTCTCCCACCTCCCAGGCAATGGGAAGTCTGGGGAAATTTTCTTCCTCTCTTCTCTTTCTTTTATTTTGAATGGGTTGTTTTTGTTGTTCTTTTTTTTTTCTTCCCCTATGTGGAAATTTTGGAATTGTCAGGCCTTTGTGTAACAACATTTTGCCACTGAGCCAGCCTCAGGCCAAAGCATTTATACAACAGGGGCACTGCCATCAATAAGAAAAGAAATCTGTTTCTTTAAAGCTTTATTCTGCCTTTACAATTTGTATTTCAGATGTTGCGGTTTCAGCTTGCCATGGCTTCTCTAATGACCCAGCAAAAAAGTCTCTTGTAGAGACAGAGAATTTTCATCTATGTTTTGAGGAAAATGCTTTAAAGACTTTGTGGTTATCCCATGGGGATGAGTTTGACAAGGAGCAATAAAAAAACACCCCAGATTCAATGCAGATCTTCTTTTTTGAGGGCTGTAAGGATAAAAACTTCCACAGCCATGGTATATAGGTGCATCCTTTAAGAGCATCAACATGACCATTGTAGAATGTGCAGAGCCTGGGACTAAAAGGGCAGGACGAAAGATCAGAAATGGCGAACACTGCTTAAATTAGCATTTATATATACGCTGCATATTCCAAGGTAATAGTGCTTTTCACAAAGCTGTTTGGCCACAGACACTATTCCACAAATTTTGAAGGCTTTATCTTATTTTAGGTAAGAGAGTGGATTATGGAGACTACAAATTAAAGCAGAGCAGTTGGCATGAGGCAAGACTCCAAAAAACTTTTGCTGTAAAAAACTGAGGATTCTTGCTCTCCTACAGACATGTTCAGGCAGAGTAACTAATAACCTGTCATCTATGCCCAATTGCACTGAGTGTAGAAGACTAGTAGAATAATGCAAGGAAATTGCAAGCTTACTTGAAGACAATTATAACCAATAGCCTGTATGACATTTGATGTGAGTGCATCAGTAGACCATACAAAAAGGGTAATTCAGAGTCAAGAAGCAGCAGCCAGACAGTGAGACAAAAGGCGGTGGTATAACATCCTACAGACACCTCTAGCAAGAGCCTTTACATTTTTTTCAAGCTCCATATATCCCCTGCTCTTTCAAGGAAGAACACTGGCGTGATAAAACTTTTGAGAGAAGAACATAAAATACAAGATCCCCTACAGAGCCGTGAAATATATTCGCTTACATACTCCAAATATGATTAACAACATAGAGGGGGAGAAACATGTTGAGGTGGTTGCCTTGTGGGAAACCCTAAAATAAGAACTGAGGAAAACATTTGTAAGAGGGGATCTTCTCATCAGTACTAAATTTGTAGTTCTTTGGAATTTTGAGATAAAAGAAAACGAGCACTGGTGTGAATATGTTGTTAAGAAACAATTATGACTATGTATCTGTTTAATCTGAAATATTTTGTTTCCTACCTCCTAGTGAAAAGCTTGATCTTAAAGGTCTAGCTGAATAAGCTCTGATCAACTGAGAAATGTATAATAGTCTGGTTTTCCCAAAAATGTGAGATCAAAAAAAAAAAAAAAGAAAACCCACAAAAAAAAGCATGTGCAAGCAGTCCAGAGAGGCATATACCACAAGACACTTATTAGCCTCACAGTGTTTAGGTTATTTCCTGACAGCTTGCTAAACAATCCTTTGGGAACTGTTATTAGTACGTGCCAAGTTTTGAAGAGGAATTCCCTTCTGCTTTTGCTCTTACTGTATGCCCCACAAGAAAGAAACAGAGAAGAAACCTTGTCCTGTTTTGGAACAACACTTATGCATGATGCTTGCCTAATAAAACAGATCACATCTTCTGAGCTTCTTGTACTAGCAGAGGAACCTATGTGTCTTGTAATCTGTTCATCAACTTTGCCCCAAGATCATTACCCTCCACAATCATATAGTCCTATCATCCATGTACCACCAATATTTGCCCACAAAACTATGTTCCTTAGTGCAACATCTAAACATTTCTTGAACACTGCCAGGGATGGTGACACCATGACCAGTTCCTGACCACTCCTTCAGAGAAGAAATTTTTCCTAATATCCAACTTGAACCTCCCCTTCAACTAGTTTTCAGTCCATCTCATGCCCTTTATCTTATTATGCCCATACTTCAACAGCTTGTCTATAACATTGTTAAAGGAGTGTCAAAAGCCTTGGTAGTGTTGAGATAAACAGCATATACTTCTCTCTTTTCAACTGCTAAGCCAGAAATCTTTTTGTAAAGGGCTGTCAGGTTAGTCAAGCAAGATTTTCCATTCATAAATCCAGCTGACTAATCTCAATTATCTTCTTGTCTTTCTAGATGCTGCTAGCATCTGGAAAATACAGGCTAAAAGTAAGGCTTTCATTAACTTCAATTTCAGTTTTAGATGATGAGGAAGTTATTTTCAGTTGTTTTTTCCTAAATGTTTAGGTCCGTGGTGTGCTGGCAATCAGAACAAGCAGAGAAAGCACCATTCCTTTTGTCCACTCTGCTAGCTCCTAAGTTTGGTACTACAGAAACCCACTTTGTTTAAGCAAAGACAAAACTTCTGAGGTAGGGGTGTGAGAATGTCAGCAAAAAGAGATCAGATGGTGTAAGATAAATCAGAGATGATGCTTGGAGTCAAATTAGGACTGAGCATGAAGGGATGAGAGGGGACTGAAAAAACTCAGGGAGAGAAAGACCAAGTCTGTACAGTGATGGAAGCTGAAAACAGAAAATCTGTGGGTGGAGAGGAGGAAAATTATTGAGAGAGAAGAAAAAAACAGGGATGATTTTGGTGATGGGTTCAAAGAAAGTAAGGCTTTCTTTGCACACTGGACCATCAGGTAGAAGCCCCCAGGATACTTCAACAATGAAAATGTGGCACAGCTCAAAAGATTGAAGTCTGCTAGGATTACTGTTTTGCATTTCAAAATTGGTTTGCATTTCTCTGGTCATTGCTAACTGCAGAAAGAAAAGAGAAGCAGAGAGAGAGAGAGATAAAAAAGGAAGAAAGAGAAGGAAGAAAGAGAAGTGACAGTGACAATCATAGAGTCACTAAGGTTGGAAAAGACCTACAAAATCATCCAGTCCAACCATCCAGCTATCACCAATGTTTCCCACTAAACTGTATCTCATCACAACATCTAAACTTTCCTTGAACACCTCCAGGGTTGGTGACTCTACCACCTCTGTGCAGCCTGTTCCAGTGCCTCACTGTCTTGGAGTAGTATTTTATAACGTCCAACCTGATTCTCACCTGGCACAACTTGAGGCCGTTCCCTCAAGTTCTATTGCTAGTTTCATGACCCCCAGCTCACCACACACTCCTTCCAGGTAGTCATAGAGAGCAATAAGGTCACCCCTGAGCCTCCTCTAGACTGAACAATCCCTCAGTTCCCTCAGCCAGTCCCCATAAGACTTGTGCTCCAGACCCCTCACAGCTTCATTGCCTTTCTCTGGACATGTTCCAGGACCTCAGTGCCTTTCCTGTAGTGAGAGAACCAAACCAAACACAGTATTTGAAGTGCTGCCTCATCAGGCCTGAGTACAGAGGGATAATTACTACCCTGTTCCTGCTTGTAGTACTATTTCTGATATAAGTCAGGATGCCATTGGCTTTCTTGGGAGATACATAGAAGCAGAGGTGGGGAAGGATGAGAATGAGGAAACGGTACTGATGCCTACATGTTGAGGCCGCAATGGCCATGTAGGAGAACAGCCCCAGCAGGATGAGGAGCAGAGGTCAGCATCTTCAGCATCAGATGCAGCAGGTCCATCTCTAGCAATTCACTGCTTGTCTCTCTGGTTATCTGAAAAGCACTGGAGTTGTTGGTCCTGTTAGACTTATTTCTCACAGCAGATGGAGGGAAATATGAGGTTCTGGTGCAGAATGTGGTATTCTTCCATGGAGATGTGGCTTTTACTTTGCATTTACAGACTGGTCCATATACAGAACCAGGCAGGATACACGAACATGGCATTTAAGAGAAGTAGCCAAGCTGCATATGGTTTCTTTGAATCTGTCTTGATTATCAATAACTTTCTCACAGCTGCAATTTAAAACAACAGCTGTGTATTAAGTGTTTACAGTGTTTAATACTAAACAGCTGGTGAAAAAGTATTTCTAGAAATGTCAAATAGGCATCTAGAATTAGGAGAGTTGTTTTAACAGGGATCTGACTGTAACTCCACTCCTTAATTGCACAACAGGGATGCCTTTCTGGAGAACTGCAACAATACCTTAACAGGGTTATCTAGATTTATCTGTGTCCATGACAAGGGCCTACAGGACCACTGGCCCAAAAAGGGAATGGGGGGGTGAGGGGTGTTGATGGTTTATGGGCCAGTTTGGCCTGCTTCTGTAACTAATGGAGCAGGGGACCCACGGACCCAGGCCCGGGGAAAGAGGAAAAGGGGATGGGAAATGGGAACTGGGCCTAAAAACAGAACAGCAGTAATGACATGAGGAGGAAAGTTAATTTACTAAGTATGATACTGGAATGCAAGATGGCACAGTATAAAACAATGTATAATACCCCTGCATACCCTCTGGGTTATGTAGTTCTTCTCTTCTGAGAGCCAGGTATTTGGAAAAATGGGCAGTCCACAGAAGTGCAATATTAACTCTTTAACTCCCAGTGCTTTATATGATGTTATGATGTGGAATACCAACAACAAAAATCGTAAAACCATGACAGCGCTTGTCAGGTAGGTGGTCACATCAGTGATCAGCCTCAGGGAAGAGTGCTGGAGGTAATTATAAAGCTGCATCAGGACATGGCTTAAGTAGCCTACAATGAATGAGGAGGCTAGGAGCTAACACAATGAGAAAGAACCACATTACTGCACTTACATCTGCAGTGAGGACACAGTTTCTTGGTGAAGAACAGCTATAACATTCTTGAAGACTACAGCAGGATTCACCAGTCTAGGGAGCAACATTATTTCCAGCACTACTCAACTTGTAAGGGATTCATTCTGAAGCCTTAGTTCTATTGATTATGAAGTCTTCATGTGAGTGAGTAAAAGTTCATTACGAGATGATGGTGGTTTCAGAGCCAGACACATAGAGGCCAGAAGATGCTCAGGACATGGAAAAAATTTTTGTACTGTTTTTTGTTGTTCTTGTTGTTGTTTGAATTTTTTGTTTTTGTTTTTCTAAAGCAGAGGACTTACCATATATGTTTTCCAAGAGCTGCAGCTATTTTGTCAAGTGCAGAAGAGAAAAATGGTGAACAAAGCATTTCGGAGGCTTTTTTCTTTACAAGTATAAAAGCATTTACAAAGAGGAAAAGGAGAGAAACTCCAGAACTACTGCATAATGTATTTTGGACTGTGATAGGACAAGGGGGAATGATTTTAAACTGAGACAGGGGAGGTTTAGGTTAGATATTAAGAGGAAGTTTTTCACTCAGAAAGTGGTGACGCACTGGAACAGGTTGCCCAAGGAGGTTGTGGATGCCCCATCCCTGGAGGCATTCAAGGCCAGGCTGGATGTGGCTCTGGGCAGCCTGGTCTGGTGCTTGGTGACCCTGCACATAGCAGGGGGTTGAAACTAGATGATCATTGTGGTCCTTTTCAATCCAGGCCATTCTGTGATTCATTCTATGATTCTATGATACATGTATATTATAGAGTAAACTTTCCAGAAATACAGGCTCAAAATTTTTCCCTATACTGATAAGCTGTTAGAAAAGAAGCCTTCTCTATAAAGGTAAGTTTGGGAGCTAGCATAGACCAGGAGGGACCAGTTCAAATTGCTCTGAGAAGTAGGCTGCTTCCCAGCCACTGTTAGACACCACAGAACCCACCTCAGGGGGGTCAGCATGTATTCTCTAGAAGGGTGAGTAGAAAATCCAGCTGGGGTCTCTGCTCTGTTAGACCCTTGTGTTATGGACTGTTGTGCTGTAAAGCCTCAGGTACCTAAAAAGGAGAGTTTGTACTAAGGATTCACATTATGCCCCATTGAAGTTGTAGTTCACCACATACAAAGAAGAGCAGCCTCAAATCAGCCCCCTTTTATTGAATTACTGTGGATTACACCCAGAAATGTGCCTGTGCCAAAAAGCCGTGTGGTATCAGTTCTGCAGGACTGTGTTTCACAGTGTTCCTAATGACCCAAAACAACTAATGCTAGTGGGAACAGACACATTTTGCAGCTGGGGCCTCAGCACCTAAGGATTCAAACATCAGTCAGTGTCCTGAACTGAAGGATGCATCATGTCAAGATCATTGTCCTGTTAATGTTACTCCTTAAAAAAAAAAATAAATAAAGCCATAGAAAATGGTTTTAGTTTGTTTTTGTTTTATTTTCTTTTTCATTTCTCCACCAATATTTTTGTCAAGTTTTCCAATCTTTTCTTTGGGAAAATCATAGCATCCATTACTTCTATGCTGCAACTCTTCTTCATGAAACAAAGCAGCCAAATTTCTTAGATTCCTGTAGCAATTTGGCCCTCTTTCCTTGTCCACCTACAGGGTAAAGAAGACTAAAAACGTTGGACTCTTTATGTACGTAGGAACTCTTTACTGAAGTAAGGCCTTTTAACAACACCCTGAGATTCTCAGCTGTCCTGAGAAAATCAAACAGCTGTAATCCAACTGAACTGGTATTTTTCAGATTGGGATACACATGACACATCATTTTGCCTCTGTGGTGGGTGAAATTCAGATAGATCCTGCTTCTGCTTTGCTCTCTCCTTTCTCTCCATGGGAGAGACATCCAGTCACAGTGTTCTGAATAAAGCAAAAGGACTTCAATCTGTTGATAATAGGTAGAGGAGGAATCAGAATAGTTTAAGTAAAATTCACATACCATGGCATCTAAATAGCTTTGAGGACCTGAATGTCAAGGGAAGTTGTGTGATTCAGTTGTTTGGAGTGTAAAAATTACCAAAACTACACAAGTTTATTTTCTATTTTTAACCCTGATTGGATTTGGATGCAAATGTGGCTTTGAGCCAATGTAATATTCTCAACATTTCTCTTTTAATCTGCCTTTTGGACTCTCAGAAATACTTTCCAAATCCCTCAGAAGTGTTCACTTTCACGCCTCATACTTGTAGCACTTCAAAAATACTAATGTTAATGGTCAGCTTTCATGAGTCCAAGGGAAAAGAAATATCTCTTAAGTAACTATAAAATGATGCAAACAAAGTTCTCCCTCAAAAGAATATTTCTTTGGAGATTCAACAGCTGATATTCTACTGAACTTGTTTTGCCTGTGGGCAATCATAATAGCTCTCAAAAAAGGTTTGAGCTATAAAGCAGAAAGCTGGAGGAAATTAGTTTTATTTTGCTGTTAATGGAAAGAGGTAAAATCCTGCAGTAACTTCACTGGTTTTCATTTTTAAATGTTCAAAACAGATTAATAAAACTTAAGAGACTGAATGATCTTGCTTTTGCTATAGCATGAAAGGGCACTGCATACTAACAGTACATTTCTGGGATAACCATATGACAGAAGTTAATGTAATTGCTTCAGAGAAATGCAGCAATAAATACATGTAATGTGCTAGCATAAGGAGCCAGGAGGCAAGGTGCTCCCATAGACATGAGTCAATAAGTGCATTAGTGAAAGGAAAAATAGAATTCTAGAGAGAAAATGGTTTACAGTGATCAGAAAAGAGAACGGAAATCATTTTCAAAAAATTAGACCGAGGCATTTTTTCTCCCCATTTGTATTAGAAAATCTGCACTTCTGTAGGGGCCAAAAACAGTAGTTGAAATGCTATGCTCCTACTGTCAAATAAAGGAGCTGGAAAGGCTGATGTGTACTATGAAAGGAGATTTTTCACCTGCATGTTATCAACCAGCATGCAAAGATCAGTGCTGCTAGGGAGACAGCGGCTCCAGAATGGCCGTAGTTGGAGCTTAGTCTTAAAATATACATCATTTAAGATGAAGCCCACATTAAATGAACCAAAAGCTCCTCTGTGTTTGCATCTGTGCTGTGCACAGTTCCCACCCAGCTGGTTAAAACTCTCCGCCTCTCATGGGCTCAGTCTGCAAAGGTGATTTCTAATAAAGCAAACTCAGAGGCATGTAGGTGATAGAGAGCAGAGCAGAGCTCCTGTCTCTTTTCCTTTTTGGCTTTTGTGGAGATAAAATAAGCTGCTGACAGAGCTGTACCTCCTATATACTCCAGCCAGCTGCAGTCTGCACAAACGCACCATGTTTGTGATGCCTTTCCTGCCTGCTATGTATTTCTTTCACCAATATTTAAACTATTCTATGTAGCTCCTATATGTGGTTCAGGGAAATGAGGACACTATTTAACTGCCTCAATTTGCAAAAGGCAAATTACTATCTTAGGCAGTCACTTATGTCCTGCTAAATTGCCTTATCCGAAAGGATGAGTGAAGATCTGCCATAGTAACTTACAGCATATATTACATTTAAAAAGCCTTGCCTACATGTACTCAGTATATGAAGGCATTTATTTCTAAGACATAAATCTAAACTAGATTCTCATCTGCAGTGTACGCAACTCCTGGGAGCAAACTGTGGAAAACAGTACAAATTAAACACAGTAGAGAAAGCATGGGAAGAAGACATTCCCCTGAAATCACCCACTGTATGGTATGGAGCATGGATGCAATGAGTCCTGCTTGTGACAAAAAATGGGCCTGGACTGGCTGTGTTTTAAGCGCAGACTCCAAGGAGCACTCTTGTAGAAAATAAATGAGAAGAAGGACTCTTGCCCAGAGTTGCTGTCTAGGAATCATTAACAGGCAGGCTATGAAATTAGGAAGCCAGCAACTGGAATTATTTCCTTAGAGTAGAAAAGGGGCTCTGAAGGATATTGTACTTCTATAAGTACTCATTTTGAACCCCAGGACAGATTTGAGTATCTAATTGGTTAATTATATGTCGTTTCAGTAGGAAAGGATGCTCCATTTTAAACTTCTCTGGCTTTCACACTTTCCTGTCAAGTGTTAATGGATTTTGGTGGTAAAATATATTCAACAAAATGCTACATTAAAAATGAAATAATTGAGTGAACCTTTCAAGGACTGGGAGTTCTGTGGGCTGCCTCGAATTGCCAGATCTTGACCATGCCAGAACATCTGCCTGCATTTTTTCCAGAGCAGCCTGATTTTCCTTCATAGCATCCATGAATGGTAGAAGTCATCACCATACAGTAAATATGAATCAGCGTTAATTTATCAGTTCAGGAGTTGTATGCATGATGCTGAATCTCACTGCCATCGGCATAGAAAAGCTGGGAAGTGATAGGAAATTAAAGGATAGGTAGGTAGGTAGGTAGGTAGGTAGATAGATAGACAGAGAAATAGATAAATAGATAGATAGATAGATAGATAGATAGATAGATAGATAGATAGATA
>NW_024962262.1:57992108-58011179 GCF_019238085.1 Lagopus leucura
ATAGATAGATAGATAGATAGATAGATAGATAGATAGATAGATAGATAGATAGAAAAAAGGGGAAAAGATGCCGTGTGCCAGCATTGCCACCTACTGGCTCAAGTTGAACGGTTGGCAGCAGCCAGCAAAGCCCATCAGCCCGTGTCTCAGCTGCAGAGAAATATCTCAGAAACACTACAGGGCATGCAAGGAAAGCAGCCAGCAGATAGCACTGGCCATTTTTGTGTGAGAGTGTTGGGAGGATACTTTATTTACTAATACAATCACAGTGTTTTTGTCACATAGCTTCTGTGTGGCTAAAGAGGCCTGAAAGTCTTTGGCCTCTGGGAAGAAGGAAGATACCTGAGTAAGATGACAGAGAACAATTAAGGGAGTACCAAGGACAGAACAAGGAACAACCGTTTCCTTGTACAGTACAGGAGTTAGTGACCACCAGGTAAAATCAGCTGGAGACTCCCACAAAACAAATGGAAGCAATTAGCCATACACAGAACATGTGGCAGAACTGCAGCTCTTTTTTTAAAAAGTCCAACAGATGCTGAAAATGTACATGGATAACAAGATGGGTCTCTTCTCATTGGTGACATGTGGGAAATGTCCCACATGTGGGACATTGAGGGACATGGCCTCAAGTTGTGCCAGGGTAAGTTCAGGTTGGATATCAGGAAAAACTTCCTTACAGAAAGGGTTGTGAAGCAGTGGAATAGGCTCCCCAGGGAGGTGGTTGAGTCACCATCCCTGGACGTGTTTAAAAACCGTTTGGATGTGGTGCTCAGGGACATGATTAGTGGAGGGTTGTTAGTTAGGGTAGGATGGTTAGGTTGTGGTTGGACTCAATGATCTTTGAGGTCTTTTCAAGCCTGAGTAATTCTATGATTCTATGATTATGTCTGGGCAAATGCCCTCCCTTGTCACTCCCACACCCATTAGACTCTGACTGACGAAGGCCCTACTCTGAACACCTACTCCATTGCTCTTACCTATCAAGGCACTATCAGTGAGAAACTATCAGTGAACTCAAGCCAGCCTTGCTGGATAAGCTGGGGGAGGGAGAGCAGTTTGGATTCACAAAAAATAAGAAGGATCTATTTCATCTGAGTGAGCAAAGACTGAATGTATTACTTCCTATGAGAGAACTTGAATTTGCCTCTATCACCGCTAAAAATTTTATGTTTCAATATCCAGGAATAGCTGCGTCCCAATCTTTTCCCCAGAATATGCCCCAAGAACAGTACAATTTGAGTATAATATTTTGAATGTTTTCCACTGTTTCTGCAAGAAAAAGAACAGTGATTATCTCCACTTGCACTGAACAGTTTGGGGTTGTTTTCTAGTTTCAGAATTAGTAAAATTAACTGTAGTCTTGAATAGAGAAATTTTCTTTTTTCTCATCTTTGGTTTTTCAGAAAGAGGTTTAGGGTGGAATGTCTCGCTGGCTTAAAAATGTCTGGGACCAACTAATTAGCTCAGGAGCAGAAGTGCGTTTGTTGCCCATTCCAAACCCATGGAAGTGAAAGTAATTATTACTGAAGGGAAAGCCTGTAGTTCTTGTTGAAGAGACTTAAGAAGACAGATGTGTCACTCACCAGCTTATAGAAAAACTATGTATAAACTGTTGGGAGAAATAAAAGGTTTGCCAGCCCCAGTCACTGGGTCTCACTGGAATGGCACATAAGGGGTCACGCACAAGGGTGACACTCATCACAGCAGCTCCAGGGCCAGCAAATGGGTGCTGGAGAATTTAATACAAGCACAACCTTGCAGCACAGATAGTTCTTGTGTGGAGACAATCAGATCATCAGAGACAAAACAACACAACTCCTATTCCCCAAAATAAGTTAATAAAATGCGCGCTGCAATCCTGTATTTATCATGTTTATAATACTTTACAGGGTCTGTATGAACCCTCGGGATTCAGTCAGCATGAGACAAAAAGCTACTCTGTGACTGCTGCATTTTTTCAGGCCTTAGAAAGGAAAGCTCTAGGGATTTCAAAAACCCCAGAGCCAGCAGAGATTCCACAGTTGAATTTGTGAAGTGAGACAGCTGACCGAATATAAACCCAATTTTACTTCACAAATGAGAAAGCCATGAGTCTAAGCTTGTTTTTCTCATTGGTGGATGATTAATGATTTTCAAACACTTTAAAAATACGAATAGTGCTTGATCAGAAAAACAAAGGCTTCATCTGACCTAGAAAAGAAACAAAATCTTGCTGCTCAGTTACAAAGCCCAGGTGTGGTCTGGCTGTACTATCCAAACACTCACTGAGAGTTATAATAAGGGTTACCCTGCCAAGTGGGGATATGTGGTACATTTGTCTTTCCAGCAATAGCTCACTGCTGTCATTTTAAAGAAAAGTAGACTCCCCAAAGCATCCTTTTGCATCAGATGTTGCCTGTGTGTGTGAAAGTGCTCCATCCCTCGGAGCAGCAAGATGAGCAATGTATCAAAGAATGACAAATAATCACACAATATGCAGAGAAATAGCTCCCAGGAACATTTACTCAAAGCCAGCAGGGCACTGGCTGTGACCACAGGGCAAGGCAGTCTCTGTTTTGACAGAGACATTGTATGAATTAATCAAGAAAAAATGACTTCAGCAGCATCCAGTCCTGGACTTGGGGCGCTCAGAGGCATGAGTGCTGAGGGGAATTCAGTACATCCCATGTTTAAGGATAAAAGCTTTTTCTGTTGTCTCTATTCTAGCAATGCTAATCTGCTGTTTTGCAGTGAGTCAGTCCTATTTTGCTGAACTAGTAAATTAAAATGTCATCTTGAAAAGAATGTCAGTGGAGACTCAAAAGGACAGAATCACAGAACCACAGAATGGTTAAGTGACAGGACCAGGGGGAATGGTTTCAAACTAAAAAATAAGTTCTTCCTACTGTCTGATCTAAATCTAACCTCTTTTAGTTTAAAACTATTCCCCCAGGTATTGTCACTATCAGACTGCGTAAAAAGTCATTCCCCAACTTTTTTATAAGTCTTTAAATACTGAAAAGCTCTAATGTGACATTCACCAAATCACAAAATCATGGAGATTGGAAGGGACCTCTGGAGATCATCTAGTCCAATATCTCTGCTAAAGAAGGTTCATGAAATCCACAATTTTACTGTGGGTGCACTCTAAACTCATCCTTCATATCATTGATGATGATGATAAATAGGAATAGATCCGATATTGGTCCCTGTGTTACAGGCCTCCAACTAGACTTTGCACCACTGACCACTACCCTCTGGGTCCAACTATTCAGCCATTATTGATTCACTTCACTATCTGCTCATATAGCACATACTTCAACAGTTTTTCTGGGAGGATGTTTTGGGCAATAGTGTCAAAGGCTTTACTGAAGTCCAGGAAGATGATAATCTACTGCTCTTCACCTATTCATCAGGCTGGTGATTTCATTACAGAAGCTTAAGAAGATGGTCAGACATGATTTCCCCTTGGTGAATGAATGCTGGCTAATCTGGATGATTTTTTTCTCTTCCGTGTACCTAGGAATGGTTTCCATGATGAAAATTCCATCCCCTTCTCAGGGATGAAGGACAGGCTGTCTGACTTGTAGTTCCCTGGATCCTCCTTCTAGTCGTTTTTCACCTTGCTTTTCTCCAGTCTTCAGGTAAAGATTATAGAATGACCTTGCAATCACATCTGCCAGCTTCCTCAGGACTCATGGATGCATCTCATCACAGCCCACAGACTTGTGGATGTCCAGTCTGCTCAAGTATTCCCTGACCTGGTCTTTTCTTTCAAAGGCGTGTCCTCCCTGCTCCAGCCATTCAGCTTGGGCTCTGGGATTCCCAAAGGCCAGTCTTACTGATAAAGTCTGGAGCAAAGAAGGCATTCACTTCCTTAGACCTTTCTACTTTCTTGGGTAACTAAGTCTCCCCTTCTCTTCAGGAGAGGGCCCACATTTTTTGTAGTCTTCATTCTGTAATTGAGGTGCTTTGCAGAAGCCCTTCTTTATGCCCATTGTATCCCTGAACATACTAAATTCTATCTGAGCTCTAGCCTAATAGCTTGATCCCTGGCTGCTTGGACAATGTCTCTGTATTCCTCCTATGTTACTCGTCCTTGCTTTCACTCTCTGCTTCCTTCTTCTGTTCCTTCTTGTGTTTGAGTTTGGCCAGAAGCTTCTTGATCATCTGTGCAGGCCTTCTGGCACTTTTGCCTGTCTTATTTTTTTGTTGGGATGCATCACTCCTGAGCTAGAAGGAAGAGATCCTTGAGTACTGACGAGCCCCTTGGGCCCCTCATCCCTCTCAGGCTTTTGCCTGTGACATTTGCTGCATACACTCCAAAGTTTTATATTACGTTACAAGATTAAGATGTCTGTGTTTTCCAGCTAAGAGAGAAAAAAAATGAAAGGGCAAAAAATTGGAAAAGAAACTGGGTACCTTTTCAACAAAACTGCAGAACAAAAAACAAGTTGTGGTATGTGGCTGGTCCACCTAGTAACTGCTGGAGAACCAAAGCAGTGTTACAACTAGTATCAACCACCTTTAAATAAACCAAAGCAGGAGTTTCTCATTTAAATTAGTTGTCTTCTTTTATGAAGGTGTTAACTTAGTTCAGTAATTCTCATATGGAGCTGAAACAGCACCTTATAAAGCAAACTGCTAGCACTGTCATCTCTCTTTAAGCTGGTCTCTGTGGGCATACCTGGTGACACATCATAAGAAGAGGGAATTACTGCCCTCCCGTTCTTCTCCAGACCTATAGTGTACACACTCAGTGCTGGCACACGGATGTCAGGTTGCAGAGAGATTTCCACATTTTTTTTATTCTGCAGATTTTTTATTCTACAGTAAATAATTCTTCAGTTGTGTAGGCACACACAAGGCATCCTGATCATTACATGTGCCTCTTGCCTATGAGACAGAAGAAACAATCTGATGTAAGTCACTAAAAAATGTGAACTGAAGGTGGTGACTATCTCAAGTTACATCTTTTCCTGCTCTGTGAAATCTCATACTGCTATTCAGTAGCCCTCAAATGAGTAAAAAAATAATTGCAAGTGTCAAATTCAAACATCAGCAAAGGGCAAGATTTGAAAAGTGTCTGCATCTTAGACTCAACTTTATACATGTCTATTTAAGAAAAGCACTCTATGCTACTAGCCTGTAGACAGCATCATAAATAATCAGTGTTCAGTTCAAAGATCCACAGTATCAGGCAGTATTCATTTTATCATTTTTAAAAAATGAAAGAAAATCTAAATGGAATATAAGCCATTTATTTTTTAACTAATGTCACATACAATTCTGTGTTGATAGCCATTTAACTGCCAGCAAAATAATAGCAAAAAATCTGATAAAATATATTCATACAGTCTTTCAAATCCTGCATTATATTTGATTTCAAATACAGAAACATCCAAACTTCATCTGTATTCAGCTTATTTGGTTTGCATCTTGTACAGCTTTTACAGTTTATAACTGCATAAGTGCTGATGTATAAAGATGTAATTTGCCAGTGTTGATCATGATTTATATTAAAATAAATAAGCAAATCTACTGAGATGATACAAACTGAGCAAACAGAATTCATCCTAATTATGCATGATCTGAGGGATTCAAGGAAGCAAAGTTAAGGTATGAAATTTCCAGATGAAAAGCAATCTAGAAGCAATGCCCTCACCATCTTCTCTGATCAATTTTATCCTGCTATTAATATTACTCAGATAAAGTAATAAAATAAGATGCTTAAAGGTAACTGATCTAACTAGTAGGAAAAAAAAATAGTTATTGATCTAAAATGTAATAAGATGGATTTTCAGATGTGTCACCAATGCAGGGATTCTTCACGCTTAACACTAATCTTCAAAAAGTTAAGCACTAGGTTAGCTGTCTGTTCCCTGCCTGTTCAACGGAGATTCAGCTTATGCAGGATATTGACTTTAAAAGGATCCATCCATAATAAACAACTTTTTTTTTTCAGAATATAAAAACAAATGTCGATTTTTCTCCTTCAATAAGAGGGAAAGAGTAGAGATGGACATCTTAAAGCAGCCAGTGAATGATTATATAGTTCAGATAATGTGTGATGAACTGAGTCAGGTCAGTGAAGATTTCTAGAGGTCCGTGTCCCATAACAAGGGAATTCAAGGACCTATCTGTGCTTGTCATTTTGTCCCATTAGGGCACAATTTAGTGTCCATAGACCAACAGAACTTCTTTCTGTGTCTGATCAGCACAAAAATTAACCTCTCGTATCAGACACATGCATCCAGAAGTTGTGTTATCCAACTTTGCAAGTAGGTTGAGTTCCTTTTCCTTACTCTTATGGTGGTGTGGATACAGACCTCACAAATGGCAGCACTAAGTCTGTTTGCTGAAAAAATGAGCTATCCTTAAACGTACACAAAGTGCTGCTCACGCTGTGCTGAGATATGTACTTTCTTTGTAAGGTTTTGTCAGCCGTGAGCCCTCTGAAACTGTGCCAGGATTCAGAGAATCAAGAGGTCTATCTGAAAAGATGGTGCTCATTTCCTGCCCCTTCTAGGAGGCTCTTGAGACACATTTCTATGCTCTACAGTACAGCCATGCAGAATAGCTCCTTTTCAAGTCACTCTTTGGCTGGGGGTGATGCTGAGGACTCAGCAAGTTAGTTGTTCCCATGTTTCTCAGACCCAGGGCTTTACCAGGGACCAGTAGCTATCACAAATCAACACTTCAGGTGTTGGTAACAGTGCTGGTGAGAAATTTTTCTTCAACAAACCTTGCTGTGCTATTAAGGCACCATTTTATACTTGAAAGGCTTAAACATGAAGAAGAAAACGTTTCAGCTCTTCAGGAAGGAGAAGGCCAGTTATTTTCTGATGCTGCTTATGTCCAAAGCACCTTCTGATGCACAAGCGGCAGAGCTGCATCAAGGACAGCGGCCCTGGAGAGAGACAGGAGACTTGTTACACATATGGCCTTATCTCCCCAAGGCCCACCACAGACATGCAGCCCCCAGCACACTTGGTAGTGGAAAGCCATGCCTATATCCACCAAAGGATGCCAACCCACCATTCGGTTAAAGCCTCTTCACTATCATTACACACTCATAATAAGCTTTAACAGAATAATTCCTTTCCTTTTTAACTTGCACAGGTGTTAAACAGCTTGTGTTGTTTGTGAAGGGATGATTGATGCTTCCTTCAAAGGCTTCCCCCCACAGACCTTCATTGAGATCCAGGATTCCAGCCCACTGTTTGAAACTTATTTCATAACAGAGATAAACACATAGCAAAAGAAATGCTACATAATCCTTATTTAAGCCTTCCTGATTAACCAGTTCCATGCTGATAAATACAATCCATGCTGAAGAATCTAGTGCTATTTTCAACCCCTTTATTTAAGTATAATGACATTAAGGGCTTATTTGGGAGGCTTATCCTTTTCATGAAAGGGTAGATACTGTGCAGTGCTTTTGATGGCAGCACCCGTCACTATTCAGATCTCAACCTACCACTTGTACAGCCCTGTGCTGCATATGATGTTGACCAGCACTGACAGCAGTGAGGGACTTCCAGGGGAAAAGGAGATGTGAAGGGCAGATCACAGAATCATAGAATGGCTTTGGTTGGAAGGAACTTTAAAGAGCATTAAGCTTCAACCCCCTACCATGGGCAGGCTTGCAAATGCAAGCAAGCAGTGAGAACAAATGAAGGGTTGGTTATCACGCATGTGGAGGAGATGATAAGAAGAAAATGTAGAAAGCAAGAGGGAGATGGGTGGGGACAGCATTGGTACCAGCAGTCATGAGTGAGTGGATAAGATAGTGGTAACCAGAGAAGCTGAGGTGGAGAAATGAAGTGTGGTGAGGAGAGAATGCAGACTACAGCACAAAAAGCAGGTGCAAGCAAGCTCTTCACAACCATTCAGAAACCATATATGGGTTGACAGCAAGCCCTTTGCTGCACATGTTGGACCCTGTTGCAATGCCAGCATGGCATGTGGTGGTGTGCACAGGGAGAGTGGTGCAAGATTTGTGTGCTGGACCTATGAGGCCTGTAAGGAACTATGAGGTCTGTGATGAGCTATGAGGTCCATGAGGAGCTATGGGGCCCATGAGGAAATTCTGATCCCTGCAAAATCAGAGGATGCAATGTGCACACCCCTCTCCTGGGTCGCAACCATTCAACAGCTCCAGGAGTCAGACATCATCTGCCCATCAGATATCACCCTACTCAGGAAAAGACATGTTGGAGAACATCAGAAAAACACCAGTCAGCTGCAAAATACCCTGCAGGCATTCATCATTTCTAACTTCAATTGCTGAATTTTGCTTAGAAAAGATCCTTTTTTGCCCAAGCCCTTAGCTCAGCCATGGCAGTTTTCATGACAGCTCCATAGGGTTTCCCTGGGATGTTTTTTTATCTCAAATAAACAGGACACATGTGGTGCCTTAGGAGTCACAAGGCTCATGCAGCAAGGATTTGAGTTTGAAAAGATCACCACTTCGTGCATCATAGATTAGGCTGGGAAACCAGATGTCTGCTGCACATACATAATGTGCACAGCACAGCTGTTTCCACGTTATTATTTTCATATTACATTTCCACGAAGGGCCTGATTCATCACTTTATTATTCCACCTTTACCTTGCTGTACATCTGTTTATGACAATAATCATGTCTACACTTAGTAGAATTGTGGGTCAGTGAATTGTTTAAAATAATGAAAATCCAGATTATTTATTACTTCGTCTGGCTTACTGACTGAATGAGAGCACCTAAAGAACACAAGAACTCCAACACTAAAGAATTTATTCTAATTTCCCTCAAGAATAGTAAGTAAAATGCATCTCCCCCATTCATTAAAGCGTTTGTAACCAGTCAAACAACATAGACCTGGAA
This sequence comes from Lagopus leucura, assembly GCF_019238085.1. Lineage (NCBI taxonomy): Eukaryota > Metazoa > Chordata > Aves > Galliformes > Phasianidae > Lagopus > Lagopus leucura. Next base: position 58,000,960 of record NW_024962262.1, read on the forward strand.
CAATTTTATTTGCATGTTCTAAATAAGCACTTCCTAAGGTTTAACCCTACAGCTTGATACTTTTAGAGTACACAATACATAACATTGGCCTTCCAAGAAAATCTAGTGTATATATACACGTATTCATTATATCATTCTTCTGTAGTTTTCCTTAATTCCCACAAAACAATGAATATAGTCTCATTTTAAAGATACTTTTGCACCTACACAAGGTTTTGTCCCCAGAATAAAAGTAAATACCTATCAACTGGAAGATCACTGTTGCAATTTCTAATGTATGCAGTATTTGGCATGTGTCTAAAAGTTGGCACACCGTAAAAATTCAGGATCCTAGTCCTAGTGTTCACCAGATAAACACAATTCTTATCAGAGCTGATTTTCTATTCCCATTTGTTGGCATGTTCCAGACAACATTTCTGGCTTTATTCCCATCCCAGACTCAAGAGAATTTTTTTTACCCTGAGCTCTGTGTTGCATCACACTGAAAGTTCAATATGGTTTCTCCCTGATGCAGTGTTCATAGACCTGTTGGTCAAAAGATGGGTAGTCATCACTGTTATCACCACTATACTCTGACACAGAAGGAGACAGTGTCCAAATATCAGCAAATTCAGGTAGCCTTTCTTATTCTGTTTTGTAGAACTACAAGTACAGAATACTACAGCCTTGTGCAGCACTTTGTATGATTTTTCCCTACAGCGTCCCACATGAAGGAAAAAAACAAGTGCTAAGAGACACCTTCTTTCTGCAGGAACAGTCGACCCAAAGGGCTGCCAGGTGGAACCAGCTCCATCGGCCTTTTGCTTTCAGCATTCTTTGCCCAAATGTCTGCTCCGAAGTCAATCAGCAGCATCACCAGCTCTACACTGCAGCTCCTGGCAGCGGCGTGCAGTGGGGACTCCAGGCCCTTGCCGATGTTCACGTTTGCACCTGAATATGAAGAGATGACAAGGAATAATTTCCACTTCCTGCATTAGCTGCAATTTCTCTGAACAATCCATAAATACTGTAGCATTCCCCTAGAGGTGGATTCCTGTCCTTTAGGTCTTGGTCCCACAATTTGCTTACGGACTACTTGTACTGGCTGTGAAGCAGTGAAGTTGTGAAAATGATCCCAAAGGATCAGTGCACAAAGGAAGTCTTTCACACACAGCCCAGCCCACAGACTTCTTGAAGTCTCACAGAAGAGTAGTTCCACCTATCGATCTAATTTGCTCCCTATCCCAACTCACCATTCCTTTAAAATGCATGCAAGGTTTCACCCTACTCCATAACAGAGGCTTAAGCTGATTTCCAGGTGCTGAGTTACCAAGCCTGCTCAGGAAAAACAAATGTGAGGATGGAAAAGTTTTGAGGCCCTTAATAGTGGAGAATATAAATACTCTCTGATCCCCAAGTGCTCCTCAGTCTGTTATCCTGAGCTAATGCCTCACAAAACGTGTGAACTGCAGAACCAATTCATAACTATAACATTTTTGAAGCACATTTTCTTTCCTACAAACAGGAGGCAGCAAAGACAAAAGGCAAAGAACAGAAAATAATAGGCAAAAGTGAATTCTTAATCTATATTTGATTTATTTAGGAAAAAATCATTGTGCTAAATCATGCATAATGTCATCTAAATGCGTCTTTTTTTCAAAGGAGTTTGTTCGGCTCACCATTTCTGTATGAGCTATGTGCTATATTCTGTTATGCAGCCCCTCTTTATTAGAAGAGATGCACTGCCATAGGTAAGAAATGGCCTTGCATAGTTATCCAAGTGGTTAGATTTGTAGTTGGATTTATCTGAGGAAAAGCATACAGTGCTAAATGTTTTTACTCCATGTTGGAAATGTTTCACACATTTTATGAACTTTGTAAGAATTAAAACATTTGCAAAAGAAGTATAAAAGTATATATACAAGTATAAAAGAAGTATATAAGTTTAATCATTTCTGTTGAGTAAAGAGGATGAAAGAAAAAAACAATGTATCTCGCTACTCTCTTCAAATAGCTACAGAAGCACAAATACATGGACACTGGAGAGGATGGTGCTGTTCTGGGCACCACCAGCAGCATGAAATCCAGGATGATACAACTCCCATCACTTTGTTGGGGGTTGTAAAGCTCATTTCCTGGTCAAGAAGGTCCTGTTTACCCTGCTCCCCTCTTTAGCACAGAACTGCCGTTGAGACAAAAACTTCTCCAGATCCCAAAGTAGGAATTTCTCCAAATCTTTGCTGAAAAGACAAACATTACAGGGAAGGAAAATACACCATCCTTTATTTTTCCTTTTACCTGACTCAAGTAGCTTTCTGGCACAGTCCACTTGTTGGTTCTCACAAGCTACATAAAGTGGAGTACCCAGATGGTTGACGTTGTGATCTATGTTCACCCCATGGGTTGTGAGGAGCTCAACACACTGCACATGACCTAAAAGGGGTAAAGGGAGAGTCAACTTGCAGAGATCAGGCATTTTGCAATAGTCCAAATTCTCTGATGCAGAAGTGTGATTTGGCAAAGATTCATTGTTTTATCAAGAGGTGATTGTAATACATGGATCTGCTATCCTCACTCCAGTGTTTTCAATCAGAAAAACAGGAACTGCAAATCCAGTTTGAAAATATGCTAAAGCCCCTACATTATATCCGACTCATTACAGATATCTACTGAAGATGAGATGAATCATGCTGGACTTCTCTTCTTTTGAAGACGACCAGACTACTCTTGAATCTCTATGTAAGAGGCAGCTGATTTGGACAGTGCATCCCCTTCCAGGGGTCACCACATGAACCCAGAGGCCCTGAGAGCAGCAACAAGTGGCCCTTGGTGAGCACGAGGGGTGGGAGCAAGTGCAACGCTTGTGATGAGAGTAAGAAGGAAGGAACAATTCCTGGCCTAAATCATGAAGATCTTCTTTACCTCTCTCTTTCACTTCCCCAAACTTCTAGCAAGTTACAAAACAGTGCTGACACCCATGAGGTTACCTCTCTTAGCAGCTTCATGGATGGGGGATGCCAAGTCACAGGGCGGGTGCAGGTTGGCCCCATGTTGCAGCAGTAAATTCAAACAAGCCACACTGCCACTGACACATGCACTGAACAAAGGAGTGTGCCAGTCAACAGTAACCCCATTCACCTGGGGGAAGAATAAAAACAACACTGGAACAGGTTGCCCAGAGAAGTTGTGGATGTCCCATCACTGTAAGTGTTCAAGGCCAGGTTGGATGAGACTTTTGGCAACTTGGTCTGATGGGAAGCATCCCAGCCCACAGCAGGGGGGTTGGAACTAAATCATCTATGATCTAGCATTAAATTGTCATAATAAAACATGTTAACACTGGAGACAGTATCTTGCCCATGATGCACTTACCTTAGCACCATGCTTTAATAGGAAATTGGCACAAGCAGCATGACCACCTAAGCAGGCTTCATGGAGAGGAGACACATGGTCTGCAGTAACAAGATTAACATCACTCCCCTGATGAAAGAAAATAACATTACAGCCAACTACAAAACAAATAAACAACAACAGCAACAACCCATCACTCTTCCATAACGATCCTTGAAGATTGATTTAATCACAACTTTCTCAACTGCTTGGAGTTACTAGGTAAGCAATGAAAGAGTCTGTGGTGCTTCAGCTGGAACAGACACTGGCACATCATACCAGAGGTCATGCCTTTTACACATCACTAATCAATACAGACAGCTGTGGTCAACAAACTGTCCAACGGAACAATGCAGACATCCTTCTAGGCATTCTGCTTTATTTTACTTCAACTACATCTAACAAACTAACTCCACTAACAGCTAACAAACTCTGAAATAAACAAGATTAGAGCTCGCAACATGGCATGCCTGCCTCTTGTTTACATGTCTGCTCATGTCTTTGTCCTCCAGTCTGTGACTGCTTGAATGGAACAAACTCAGAAGTACTTTTGATATATATATTTGATATACTTTCTCTGATTATGGCACCTTTTGAAGAAAAGTTGGCTTCTTCGTTAGGAACCATTGAATTGACTGTACTACAGGATCTTTTCTATCAGTCTTCATGATCCAAAAGGTTCAAGTGGAAGAGTTTCCAATCACTACTCTCTTTCCTCCACTGGCTAAATCCACTGATTTTGAGGGAACAGAGCAGTGAGGTTCAGAAATTTCTTCTCCCCAGCTATGCCCTTGTTTGGGAGGAGCAAGGCCTTTAAGCACTTTAAGCACTTCAAAGAGCACCAGAAACGGATGTCTGGGAGCCTGAATTGAAGCCTCAGCTGGAGTCTTGTCTGTGTCTGGAGCTGCCCCCAACAAAGGCACCAAGTGCTGGTCATGGGCACAGGAGCTGCAGAACGAGCCCTGCGGCTGCCCACAGGAACAGCAGCTGCGGTCCTGTTGTCTACAACCCAAGATGCAGGTCTTCAGGTTAGCATGCAGAGTTTGTGTAAGGCAAACAAATGTAGAAAAAAATATGTTACACATAGACTTTTGGTCAACATGACTTTCTCACTCCGGATGTTTCAGAGTAAAACACAGACTGCATTCAGCAACTGAACCCAGTAGAGATCATATTGACTTGGCAGAGCAATACCTGGTTGATGAGCTTCTTCAGAGCAAGCAGACGCCCATGGATAGATGCATCATGTAAAGGAGACCAGTCTGAAACAAAGTCTGCACAAAGAGAAAGACAGAAAAAATGTCTAACATTTCCATGGACTGTTTCATCAGTGTACTTTACTTCAACTGTGTGAACCAGTAATCCTCCTCTAATTTATTACTTGAGCCACCAAGCTTTTCTTGGAGAGGCCGCAGGGAGGGAGTGAAAAAACAGGATGGGTTCACTCTGGGTGTGTTTTGAATTCATCCCATGTTAGTGCTGAGCAGCTGTGTTCCCATTCAGAAGACAAGAGAATGATTTACAGAACACCACCTTGTTCTGACTGAGCTTGTCTCTTGGTTTGAATTATTTCCAGTGCCTTTGTTTTCACAAGCTCATTACACTTTAACAATTAGCTCAAAAGAAGCATGCTTTGGAAAGGGTACAGCTGCTCAGTCATTCACCCCTGCTCAGAGATGGGCTCGATTCAACAATATGTAACTAGAGACTGTACCAAAGTACAGGGAGACAAATTGTGTTACCTGTTGATTTTGTGTCTCAGTTTTCAGTCTAGTGTCAGCCTCTGCAGTGGTGCATTTTAAATAATAGCTATATTGTTGGCACTGTGGAAGCCATAAAAAGTAAATGTAGATGAAAGCTCAAGGAAATGGTCTGCCTTTTAGCAGATTTTAGTTTTCATGCTTGAACATTTAGTGGAGGAAACAAAGCACTCAGCTTTAGGTAAAGCAGATTTGGTGAAAAACACCGTATTTCCAGAAAGGTTTTTCTTTAAGGAAGAGACATGATTTCACCCTAAGAACATGTGGACTGCATGATCTCTTGCTGCTCTGCCTTACTGGGCCAAGGCAAAAGAGCAAGAGCAAGAGGACTTGCAAATGACCTGTTCTCTGATGCTGAAGCAAATGAAACTCCTCAGCAGTATGGGAACACCTACCACGACCCTGAGATCTACTTGTGTCTCAGCACACGATCCCTCCATTTCTCCAAGGGACAGTGCAGGGAATGGGATACCCACCGAATGGTAGTAAGGACACAAGCCCAGGTCACAAAGGGAGTAATTTTACTTAGATATGTCATAAGGAAAGTATTCCTACAACTATGCTAAAAGTATTCATATTCTAAGTGCGTGTATAAAAAAAAAAACATATTTTCTCTTACTAGGTCTTATGCAAAAGACTGACATAAGGGCATTATGGCATATGGTTTAGGAAGCAAAAAAAAGGTTTGCATCAGAAACAGAATTCTAACTCTTACTTTGAAGTAATCTTGATATTTCAAAACTGATGTACAGAAAAAATACCACATGCCAAAAATAATTTCTGGAAATGAGTCAGCATAGTTCTGGTTGAATGAAGGAGGCATGGGAGGGAACCTTTATGATTAAATTTGGTAACAAACCTGTTAAGTCATGTAGAGAGCTTTTCTGAAAGATTTATTTGACAGGCAAAAACATTATTTGATGCATTTTACAGGACATACCTTTCCTCAATTTGCAGCTTAATATAAGGGTCTGAGGAAATACTTTACACTTCATTTCCATAGCTGCTATATCTGTTCTTTGTTTTAACACAGTGAAACAAACTAATGCAAAACTGACAGTCCTCCAAATATTAACAGAGGGGCCCTTTAGCATTGCAATTTTATGGCTCAGGGCCACCAGAGAACACTAATCCCTCTAGGAGAGATTTACCTCCTTCAGTATTCATTGCCTCAAAACTCAATATCTGGTCTATGTTAATAGCCCAGGTACTCCCGGGAAGAAAAATAAGCATTTCCAGAGGGCATTTCACCCATCTTCTGCCTGCCTCCTCCTGAGTTCCATAGGCCCTGTACCACAGCTTGTACTTGCAGTAAGTTCATAACCATTCTTTGGCCTTAGCAAGTGGAAAGCAATTTCCAGAAGCTATGGTTCTAGTCTCATGAGGATATGTCATTTGATAACGACAGCAAAACCATGGTACAGTTATTAAAGCACAGTATTATTAACTAACTAAAATAGCTGTGCTTTAAAAGTGATGTGTATCAAATAGTGCTTGTTAAATTACCTTCACCTGTGTAAAATTAAATATCTCATTTTCCAAGGTGCAAAGCTGAAAAGCATCTCTGCTTGTTTGCATTAAACACCTCAGGAATGCCAGGCACAGTGCATTGTGTGTACTAAGGTGACTGTCTAACATTTTCCTATGCTTTTTCAGTGACCCTCATTGTGCTGTTTTGAGTAGTTCTGTGAGAAGGCCCAAATCAGCAGTGATAAGAGCAAGGGAAAACCAAACCCCACAGGCATCACTAAGCCAAGATCTTCAATTTTATGAAGCTTTTTATAATGCAGATGGTAGCATAATGGCAGACAAAACTTTGTTTCTCTTATCTTGAACTGAGCTCACCTCTACCAGGCATCCTCTCCAGTAGCTAAACCACATTCCACCATGCTGTCTTTCTTACCCATCCTGCAAGTGTTAACTCTGGTTGTGTATCCAGTGCCATGGTGTTACCAGTGCTGTTGCCAGATGTTAATGAGTTGCAAGGAAACGTTTACAAGATCTAGACTGAAGAACAAGTTTTCTGAGCAGTGCTTGATCTCTTTTTGGTCAAATACCTAGCATTTTGTATGAACTACCATGATGTTATACTATCGTGTAATTGTTTTGGTGACAAAGAGGGAGGTGCATGGTCTGCTCTATCCACATGCAGCCCTTATCCATCCAACTCAGTGTTTTCTTGAGGAAAAAGCAAGTTTCCATTAAGACTCCAAACCAGACCATAGTCATCTGTGGAATGATGATTAACTTCTAATTTCATGAATTTGTAACAGTGAATTAGAAGACTGACCAGCAAAAACGTCAAAGATAAGGGTCACTGGAAAATAAAAGATGTATATGCAAGGATGTCCTAACCCACTTGGGCATCCTGTAGTAGGCAGGACTGGGTCCTTTATCCTAAAAAGAAGTGGAGGCCTAAGATAGCTTTAAGATCATCTTAGGTACATTGTGAATAGAGGGTGAAAGGTTCTGCTGACTGCATGGCACAATAGATAGAAGATAGTAATATAAATTATCACTATTATTGCCATATACAGGCATCTGATTAAAGCCTAAGTAAATGTCAATGCTAACTAGCCCTAGACTTCTTAAATTCTCAAATAGTGACATTTGAGAAAGTTCTTGAAATATTTTGCCATCACAGCAGTCTACGTAGAGAAAGTCCAGTGTACACAGTTGGCACAGTTGCATTTACTGCATGTACTGCCACAGCAATGCAAATTTCTGCTTCCCGAAAATATGTACAATTGCTTTCTCATGGAGAAATGAGCCTGTTAATCCATATTTGAAATTTCCCTGCACCTTGATCCACAAGCAACCTCTGTCAAGCCTCATGGCTTTCAGCATCCAAAAGCCGCTGTTTTTTTATGGCATAGGGTCATCCAGCTCCCCTTTCACTGCTGAAACTGCAGCCAACCCAGAGGTTACATTAAACTTCTGCTCCTACTCGATTGCACTGCATCCACCTGGGCCCTTGAATGCTGGCAGGGCAGCTACAGAGGGAGCCTTATACCAGTAACTGCACGAACAACCAAGCTTTGACTGCTGCCTGTGGATGTGCTTGCAGAATGTTTCTAGAGCATTCATTCTGTGGTGGAGGCTGAAAGCATATTTTTCCAGTCTCTGGTCATGAGGAGGGTGTCAGTCACTCAGTAACTCCCTGGGTTGCTTTCATTTCATGGTAACCTCACACAGTGCAGCTCACAAGGGTCTCTTTCAGCTGAGGCATGCTCTTGCATACACATTTACATATACATGGCATACTATGACATGACATACTATGGCATTATGTATAACAATACTATGAATGATTTTTCGTATTTGAAGGCTTTCACCTAATACTTGTGATATATGTAGCCAAAAACATTCCTGTTGCAAACCATCAGCAGAGCTTATTGACAGGCAGACGAAAAAAGAACATGATGAGCTCCAGCACCCAACAGACCAAGCCACCCATGCTGCCTGTAGGCTCCCTCCCTCCCAGACTCCATTTTGGCAGAACTGATCTCTCATGCGAACTGGGTTTGGTTCACACTGTGTTATGACATTGCCATCCCTCCCCTCCCACCCTAGCCTCAGTGCTCAGTGCACGCACACACACAAAGGAGGAGCAGCAGGCAACACAGCCAACATACTGATCATCTTTATGCTGTAGTTTGCCTCTGTTTATTTTTCAGTGTCCTATTTTTCTATGTGGTAAGAATGGAAGTGTTCTCAATAGCCCTGGAAAAGAGGAAGGACACTGTGAAGTCGTATTATCTTAATTTCCCTCCATGATCCCACTTCACTGACCATGAACTGAAGGAATGGTGTCTCAGAAATGGGGGTGCAGGGAACATTACAAGCTAAGCTGCTGTGTAAAGATAAATTCTTTGTCCTTGGTCGGTCACCATGCCATATTTTCAATGGCTCTGGGCCAGCCAACAGAGCAACAATCAGAGTGAGGCCATTTATTTGAATAACTTCACCACTGACCACAACAGCTTTGGTCACAGCTGATCATAGTGCTGTAGCCATTGTGGAAGAACCTGCATGGGTGAATGGCTGGGCTTGGGCAAGGGCATTTGGGCCTGCTGACTGGAAAGAATAAGAAAATTAAAAAGAAAAGAGGAAGGAAAAAAAAAAAGAAGAAGAAGAAAAAAAAAAGGAAAAAAGATAAAAGAAAAGAAAAAAGGAGAAATAGAAAGCAGATAAAAACCAGGAGGTAAAGGAGGGAAGGAAGGAGAAAGGAAAGGGGGAAAAAAAAAAAATGAGGAAGGAAAGAGAAAGAAAAGAGGAACTGAGCCAACACTGAGCGGGCACCAATTGAAGTTCAACATGCCACACTGCAATCTCTTTTTTAGTTTGCTGTAGTTCAATTACTGCATTTGTTTATGCTTGCATGAACTGCACTACAAAATCTGACACTTTTTCTGTGATGCACAAGGAAAAAAAAGAAAAAAAAAAAAAACCAACCATAAGAGAAATCAGTATCGAGCATGGACAACTTATTAAAATCCCTTTCGAAGAGCAAGAGCACGGGGACGTGGCTGCGGATCTGCACTGAAGTGTAACTTCTATAGAAGCGTGCCTTTGCAGCCTGACCCTGCCCGCTGCCGGCAGACGTGAGGGCAGAGGCAGGAGCCTTACTCACCCCTCATCAGCACCTCTGAGGGAGTCGTTGCAGGCACCTGGCCTCCTGCTCCTTGCGACTTGCTGCCGTTTTGATTCATTCCCTCCTCATCCATCTCAGCCCCGTCTGTCCAGTGTCTGTTTTCTCACTTCACGGTCACTCGAAGGAGTTCAAATTCCATCGTTCACGACGAGCCCCCGCGTGCAGGAGCGATCTGCCCAGCAGATAGGCGCAACAGAACCGGCCGCAGACTGACACTGGTGCTGCACCGCTTTGTGCAGAAACTTAAGTACCTAGGCTGGAGTTAGGGAAACACCTCCCTGGCCGTGCTGGTAAACAGCCAGTGATCAGGCAGACCACACTGCACGAAGCGAGAGATGTGCCTGATGTCATATCCTCCCCAACCCCGCGCCCAATCGGGGAGCCGGCCGGCTGTTTTTATCAGGAAGGAAATTGTTGGTTTGCCAAAAAAAAAAAAA
>NW_024962262.1:58011279-58149453 GCF_019238085.1 Lagopus leucura
GGGGGGGGGAGAGAAAGAGCCAGTTCAACTAGTTGAGCAAACTCTGCCTGCGGGGGATTTGCAAAGAAAACTCAGGGAGACACCGGTGCGATCCGCACCACTCCCAGGCGAGCCGTTTGCAGGCACCGTACTGGGCTTTCTTCTCCCTCAGCAGTGCCCCGTGTGAGCCCATCAGCAGCCGGGACCCCCGCAAGGAGTGAGAACCGAATTCCTGCCGCGCGGCGGTGGTCACCACGTGCCGTGCGAATATTGGAACCACATGTTGTTCACCGAGCCACGCTCTCCACTGGAAGCTCCTCATTGTTTCTGTGTCGTGGAAAGCATAGTGCTGAGCGGGCTGATTTCTTCCTCCCCGTTTCAAACGTTTCCCCGGTGCAGTCGCAAAAGGGTTTCATATCTGACCGCTGTCCTTTTATTTTAAACCAATTTCTTGGTCTAAAACCAGAATCACAAAGCTACCCATCAACAAATGGCAACTGATTTTCCAGAGGACCTCCATTTTATTTCTCTGGGTCTGCATGCATAAATCCTGATCTCATGGATCACCTCTGCTTGCACAGTTTTCTTGTTCAAATGAGTACAATGTACAAGTCCAAATTCCTTTTGCTGCCCCTGAGTATATGTTCATTTGTGCACAAGTGAAAGTAGGCAGAACTTCTACATGAAAATCTCACTCATGTTGATAAAATTGGTCTAGGAGAGCAGAAGTTGCATGTGTGTATCCGAAGATCCAAATTACCAGAGATAGGACAAAGGGGAATGGCTTTAAACTAAAAGAGGGGAGATTTACGCTAGATGTTAGGATGAAATTCTTTACCCAGAGGTTGGTGAGGCGCTGGCACAGCTGCCCAGAGAAACTGTGGTGCCCCATCCCTGGAGGCGCTCAGGGCCAGGTTGGATGGGGCCCTGGGCAGCTGAGCTGGTGGGGGCAGCCCTGTCCATGGCAGGGGTTGGGGCTGGGTGGGCTTTGAGGTCCCTTCCTGTCAATCCAAATATTCTGTGATACTTTGATAAACCAAAGTCTAACTGGGCTAATACCAAGAAGTAGGGCTTCATTTCTAGCACATGCAAGAGATTTGGAATAATTCTGAGGTTTTTATTTAATCTTTAAAAAAAAAAAAGCATTTCTACTTGAAGACTTGAACAGCATGAGCATCATCCACAAGCCCTGTCATGGGGAGCCTGTGAAGACAACTTGGGCACATGCTGGTTCACAACTGCCAATGAAACGTGAATAAGGAGAAGTCTGTCCTTTCCAGGCTTGTTCCTGCCCAATGCTCTCCTGGCTTCTGAGTCTGGCTTGTAAGTGAATAAGCATAATCTGTGACCTTTAAATTCAACACTAGTAAGGAGCCTACAAGACTGAATGATCCATTTTAGTCCCCAATAATACATGGACAGAGAGACTTGGGTCATTTGACCCTCTGATCTGCTGATCATTTGAATAATATGATATTAGTTGCACATATTTGATCATGATTTCTTGTATTAACCTCTGCCTTGAAGGAGGAGCTGCAGTTTGCTCTTTCTTGAAGCTGATGCGACCCCAGATACCACCCAGCAGGAATGATGAGCCTGCAACACTCCCCACAGTTGCAGGAAGCCTCTATCTATTCCTGCCTCCATAATCCTTTATGAAAGAGCCTTCTGAGGTCCCCACAACAAACTGGTCCTGATTCATGTGTATTGGTATTTCATTTTGCAGATAGATGCAGGTCTTATAAAAGAAGCTTCTAGTTTGATCATGCTTGTCTTCTGACAGCACCGAAGAGGCAGAGGCCTGGGCAAAGCCACACTGCAGGATCCAGCTACAATACCCATTCCTCAGAAATGGGTCTCCATTCTGGGCTGTAGGACTACACTCTGAAATGTCATCTTAGGGGCAAGATTTCTCCTTTGGATCATAATATTTCTCCTTTGGACCACCACTCCTATTCCCTGGGCTGTCCCGAAGCCTTTGCTTAGACAGGGCATCTTAAGTTCCTGTGATGAATCTCCCTGTCTTTGTTCCAGCCTGGAAATGTCTTACATTACAAAGCACTGCTTGCTACAGAGTTTGATGTCCCCTGAGCCCCGCCTGTCCCCTCCACAATTACTGTCTTGTGCAGCAGTCTTAGTGTGGTTAGGGCAGTGTGAGAAGAGTCCTGCAAAAGTCCATAAATATTCTTTTTATTCATGAAAATGCAGATTCCTGTCTCTTCCTCCTTGTCCTGTGTGGTGTCTCATCACAGGCTCTCTCCAGTGCGTACACATCTCAAATAATTCGTGTGTGGCCAGATCTCACCTGCAGAGATTTTCTGTGCCACCTACATTCACAAGAAACAGAAATAGCAGAAACAGTTATGAAGAGTCTAGCTTTAAATTCTGCCACTTGAGTTTGTAGTAGAAATAGAATGACTAAAAGGCTGAATTAGTAATATAGAGAACAGCGTAAAAGACAAAGAATCTCTGCTTCTATTCACAATTGCAAAACTGCATTCTTTTCTCTTTGTTGCAGTTTCCCCCTACTGAATGGCCAGCCAAGAAATCAGCATGTGAACATGTCCATGGAAATAAATAGGAGGCATTACTTTTGGAGCAAGCTACGTATCCCCAAATTAAGCTGTTTCTGTAGGGTCTACAGAGCCGTGCTGGGCACCAAGGCAATGTAAGAAAGCTTTGACTGATTTAACCACCTCAGTTTCAAATCTTTTTAAGATGTATGCATAAAATTCTCCAACAAAGAAACACGTTTCAGTGTCAACCTGAATCCCAAGACAAACAGCACACAACGTCAAATACAGACCTGAAACAGCTTACACAACACAGAGCTTTTAGTCATTATAATGCTATTTTCCATTTAAATAGCTCTACAGCTCCAAGTTCTACATAAAAATCTAGCTACAGAAATCACTGCATCATAATTCAAATGCAACAAATGCATAAAAGTGCATTGTGAAGCTGAGCATTTGACACTCAATATCACTTTTTATGTTTACAGAGTATGTTGTAAAGTGAATCTTTTTTTTTTCTCCTTAAAAGATGCGAGCTGCTGACAGCAAGTCATTTAAGTGTTCTATTGTCCTTATTTCTTCTCCCCCTTGTTAATCAATTTTTAAATTTTCCACATTAATCATCACAGAAAAGACTTTATTCTTGTTTACAATTCTGGGCATGTACAATGAGTTTTTTGTATCATTAAAGTTAATATTTGCTACATCAGTGAAAATGCACAGCTGGTAGGTCTGTCTTGGCGTGCAAATTCAGCATTGGTTTCTGAGGATACAAACCGTAGAAATATAGAAGATATTTGGAAAACTGGGCACAAAGCAAGATACTTGTTCAGTTTAGATTCATAGTCAGATATCCTAGCTTTGCTTAAGAGCTACTGAAGATAAATATGCATTTTAAGATCATGATTCATCTGACCTATTTTAGATCTCTGCTTTGAAGGGACATGAACTGAGTCTTGAGAATCAGCCTTCGCTGACTCTGAACAAGAAGCTGATGTGTGTACGTGTGATTAGCCAGAACCCACCTTAGGAGCATGGTTGAATTCATAGCCAACGACAGCCCCATGTTGTGCAATGCCTGAGCCTCCAAACCTCACCTCTGGAGTACCTACACATCAGAGGGAGGGTTCTGATCCTCCTCTGGCAGATACAGCTGCAGAGGCACAATCTGTTCCTGCCTGCCTCATTCCCCACTTTCAGCATAGGTTACCCACACCCTTAGGGTTGGAAGCCATGTCCACAAACTGAGGCCTGAGTTGTTCAGTATATGATCCATTATATTAGCTCAAAACCCAGTAAAAGCAGTTTTCTATTCCAGCCTGTAAACTTGAGCACAGAAACAATAGCATCTGTTACATTCTGTTGCCTCCCCTTCGAGGCATTAATTTCTAGCCAATGTGCAAGGCAAACATCAGAGACAGTCATGTTTTAAATCACAGTAGTTAAATTTGTCCTCAGGGGTACTAAATCACCAGTGTTGTTTCCAGCAGCACCTGAGTTTTCTTTGCAGAGCTGCCGTGAAGTCTCCAAATGGGCACAGGGTGAAGAGGTCCTCCCTTGATGAAATTCATAATATCATTCAGTTCTTGTATCCCTTCTTTTCTTTCCTCTTGCAGGGGCTGTCCTTTTTTCACGTTTGTTTTGAGCATGTCAAGTTTTCATATTTTCTTCATCACACCCTCACAGAAACTTCCCTTGGCAAACATCCCATCAGCCTGGTTGGGGACCACACTGACTTCTGCAAGCAGTTTTTATATTATGCAAGCTGGTAGTTTTACTTAATAAGAAAGTCTCAGAAATTACCATCTAAATCAAAGCCAACAAATCCTGAAAGAAGTAGCAAATATGTCTTGGTATCACGAGCACCTGTGTTTGTATTTTAATTCATCGCAGATGTTTGGAAGCACCACAGTATCTCAGAGAGCAGAACAAACTTAGCATGAGTTTGTTGTATCTTCTTTGTGGAAAGGAGGGGATTAGAGCATCCTCCCCACAGAGAGACAAGCAGTAACACTCCATTTTTCACCATCTGGTGCCAAATATCTCTCAGTGAACACCTACGTAAGTTTTTTTGTGCTGCAAAATAAATCTTGGCACTGCTTTCTGAACCGGCTTTAAAACGAGTGCACTACAGACCACGCAAAAAGAATCCAAACTCTGAAAGCTTTTTTTTTTTTCCCCCCAAATCATAGTGATTCCAAGCCATTCCAAGCCAGGATTTTGTTTCGCTTGTCTTGTGGGTTATAACTGTAGATTATCAATCATACCAGCTTATTAGTGTGTTCTCACGAGGCTAGTACACACCGGTAAGCAGACAGTAGGTGTAATTACAGTAAAAACCTCAACATAGTGCTTGAGAGCTGTGTTGGTTTTTTTAACATAGCCTAGTAGAATTTCGCCAACTGCAAGGTGGTCTTGTCCAATAGTAAGTTTAAATGCAATCCAAATCCAGGCATAAAGAAGAATTCAGTTTCTTTCTTCCCCTCTTTTCTATCTTCTGATAATTAATTTTGAAAAACAATGGCAGTTCTGTCACTTGCCATCAAACCTTTTAGGTTCATGAACTTTCTAGTGAACAATAGCCATTTCCGAAGAAAGCAAAATAATTCCCAAATACATTCACTTTCTGAGAACAACAATTTCCATTTTAAAAATAATAATGGTGACATGACAGTTTTCCACCACTTCCATGATAAGATTAACAGATGATCATGCTGGAGAAAATCCAAATATAATAAAAGCAAGTTTAATGCCACAGGAGAGTTGGTCCTGTTAAGCAGCGCTCATGGTGTCAGGTCCCATTCAGATCCACCCAGGAATATTTCCCAACACAAAGTCTGCCAACCAATATCTCATCTTTCCAAGCCCAAAGGCCCACAGTGGGTCTTATCAAGCCAAGCCAATTTCTATGCCTCCTTTCAGTTTCTCTCTCTTCCCACTATCTATGCAGTACCAGGACACAATAGCAATAAAAGCTGAGGAGTGTCAGCAAAGCAGACGAGAAGGCGACAAGAGCTCATGGGTTGGAGTACCTAATTCAGATGCTCCTCTGCTCTACTGCTTCTCTTCTCCAGCCCTACTGGGGTTAGATGCTCATTGCTCATTAACACATTGCATTGCAATAAGCTCTTCCACCCACAGTCACAGAAAGGCTGCCTTCCAGGACTTGTTGGAGGTTACCTCTAGAAATTTCACCAGTGTGACAGATCTGCTCACTCTTCTGCCTCTAATGGGAATGGCCAGCATGCTCCAGCTATTCTCACACAGCCAGCCTCCCAGGGCTTTTCAATGATGCCCCAAAGTTACAGCCCCTTGTCACTACTGAAAAAAGCAATTAATGGACTTTCACAATAAAGACTGTGATCTTTTAATTCTTGTTTAATTTCTTGTTAACTGAGCCTTCCGTGGGCTTCCAAATACGTCCTGCAGAAATCTACATTACCAATTCAACTGCTTGGACAATAAAGTCAAAGAGGGAAAATGTCTGTAGAACTGTCATGTGATTCTGTTCCTTTCAGCATATCACTAGCACAGCAGGTGATGACATTTTCTTCTGGAAAAGGTTATTGACTAATGCTGATTGACAAAGCTGATTTTGTAGAAAGTAGAGTATCCCTACCAAAGGATTATGAACTGAGTACAGTGATGAATGTACAAGCTTCTCTTGGTGACCCATCCAATGTGGCCACTTCATATCTGATGTTGGGGCAGAAGGGAAACATCTCTGGAGACCGATATACAGGGTGCAAAGCTTACCAAGGCTGAAGTTCAAAGGCCGAGGTGTACGGTAGGACCAGCTGGATCTCCCTTTCCCCCATCTTCCATACACAGCAAGCCATAACTGACCTCCTCCAAAGCTGATCCTAACCTGCCACTCCACAAAAAGTCTTGGAGTTGTCCCCTTTATCCCACATCAGGGCTGGTGGCAAAAGAGTACTATCTGTTAAAATATCTCAAGGTTAGCATAAGCCTTTTTAGCTGTTATACCGGAGCCACATCCAAAAATAATAATAATTATATCCCTAATGAGATTTCATGAGCAATGGTAAAAACATATTTGTTCCCAAGCTGCTACAAGCATGAAAAGCCTAGGTACTTATTTTCCACGAACAATGACTGAAAAGCAGACAGGGAAATTTTCAGCAGAGAATGAGTCACATCAGCTCAAAGGCTTTAATGAATGTCAGACAAGCAGCTGTCTGTGGACCCTTGATAGAGCAGCTGTTTGCCTTGCTACCAAGCCTGCCCATAGTGGGTGGATGGGAAATGCTTCGGGGCAGAACTGGAAAGCTCTAACTTCTAGCCAAAAAAAACAACACCAAGTTCATAATGGAATTTCTTCTATCTAAAGCAATAGCCTATGAGAAACTGCTTTTGGAAACAAACTGGTGTTATTTGGCATTGTTTCTGTGGAAACTTTTCACTGAAGCCTTTACAAACTTTGACCCAAAAATCTGTTCCTTTCTAACTGTAATTATTCAGGACACTGTTCCACAGATATATGCCTTGATGTAGACCTAATAACACTGAAAGCACTAGTATCAAATTTAATTTATCTTTCTCGTTAATTTTAGCTCACTTGGATATTTGGGGTTGACTGGTCCTTGACAGGAAATCAGTGAGAAAAGGCACAAAAATCATGGAAAAAGCCAGAGTCTTTACACATACCTCAAGCTTATGATCATTAATAACCATTTGTTCATTATTGTTGCAGTACAGCATCAGTTGTAAGCAAAGTGTAAAAAGCGAATATTTTTAGCATCTTAGCTCTCAAATACCTTTCTCTGGGACTTAGGAAGTTCATACACTATTTCTTTCGGAATACAAAGTATAATACAAGTTCCTCACTACCCTAGGTAAAAAAAAAAAGTTGGAATTAACGTTAGTGAAGTTGGTAAAGAATGATGTGGGCGTCATAAAATTAGTAAGTCATAAGGCCTGTGCAGCCTTAAATTCTTCCTAAGAGAAAAAAAAAGAAACAAAACACACAACACTTTTTACCCACAAAGACTCCTAGACCAGACAGCAGAAGTTATAACAAGTTTTCTCTGGAATTCTCTAAATCTCCCTCCCTTCCCATCCTGTCTAATTTCTATGTTGCTACAGTACATTAACCTCTATAGCTAACAGGTGGACCTGGTAGAAGAATGAATCATCTACCACAACAAACCACTCTTAGCAAACAACAGGTAAAATAATACATGGCTGAATATCTGTAGGATGCGGCATAATTCACCGACATGCCAAAAGAACAAAACTTGGTATAGAAATTTTTGTCATTACTCATCTTATGTATCCTCTTATTTTTTAAAAGTTTGGTTTACTACAATCTGAGATATAAACACCACTAGCCTTGGCCATGTAGCACCTCCATCATCACCTCAGATGGTCACATTGGCAGCTCCAGGCTCTGGACAAGAATGAATGCATGTAAAAGACAAAGTAGCCTCCCATCCTCTTTATCTCCTGGCCTAGGGTGGCAGCAGCAGTGAAGAGGTGAGGTGGGAAGCTCTCAGTGCCTCCAGGTTTTGTAAAGCGTGCCATAGCCCAGGGCTCAGTCTGGATTAGCGCAATTGCTGGGTGAGGTTCTGCGGCTTGTGTTATGGAGGAGTTCAGATGAAGTAGCCATGGCCTCCAGGCCTGAAAAGATATTAAAGGTTAGAAGACTTCTTTTTCTTTCTCTGTCTTCAGATCTTTTCCGCTGAACCTCTACATGTGAGAGAAAGGATGAAACTGTAGAACCCTCCATATTAGTCCATTGGATTGTTTCAGTAAAACATGGGTTTAAACCCAGTCCAAACCCTGCCTTACCCTCAAGGGGTGGCTTGGGAGTCTCATTTTTATCCAATTCCTAGTTACCACAGAGTCTGGTACATCTTACAGTTAGAAGTATTTAAATCCCTTGTTACTATAAATACCAAATTCACTTTTCTTGTTTTCTTAGTTTTTACATAGCTGGAACATAATTTTATTTCTCAGACCTCAATTTTGTGCTTGAATGAGAGTGAGCCAAGTTAGTGCTTGTGATTCTGGGAAGTCATATTTGCAGGATATCGCAGACAAGGTACTGTCAAAAATTGCTAGACTGACTGTATGCTGGGTTTTTGCATTTACAATAGTTTTGCTCAAATTGACATGAAGAAAAGCTCTTTAAACATAAGTCTAATTCAATTAAAAGTAAGATGAAAAGGAAATCCCCTGCACATGCGAGACTTTATCCATTGCTGGTTAATATGCAACCATTAGTTGCAATGGTTTGCTGACTAATGTGTTACTTGTTGAAATTCTAGAATGACATGCCCTGCCAATTCATCTCTCCCCATCTCCCACGTGTTATTCACAGCTGAATATGCAAATTATGTTTTCTTCCTCAGTTCCTGATTTTTCAATTCCAAAACTGATACAGTTTCCCCTTCACTTGCAATGTGCATCAAGAGTTTCTGCAAATGTTATGAAATCTAAGGTTAAAGGCATTTTCAAGAAATAGAAATCAAATTGGGCAGAAGTTCTTTGTAGAATAATCTGTATTTGACAATAACAAAGTATACACCTCTTGAAGAAAAATAAAATTAAAAATAAACAAAAAACAAAAACAGCAAAGAGGAGCAATTGGCTTGTACTAATTATTAATTTCTTGGAAAAAAAAAAAAATTCAACGACATCATAAACTGTCAGCCCAGCATACAGGGCAGCCTGATTTTTCTGTAAAGTCCATGAACATGTTTCATTTCATTAGTATCAGTCCAAATAGCCAGTCATGCCCTAACGACTTTCTGGGGCACAACCAGTGGTTTTCACCCAATAAAGATCAGAGGGCTGATAAGTGCCAACAGCAAAGTTGTGCTGCAGGAGAGAGAGGCCAGAATTGAGATTGAAAGTGTTGGGCAGTTTTCACAAGAATTTGCACGTGGTCAGCACAATATTAAATTCTAATATCAGTGGTGAGCAGAAGTCCAAAAGCAGAATGCTCTGAGATGGATGTTGACCAGGCTGTAGCTCCCTGGTGAAAAATGGAGTAGGGAAGAGATAATTCCCAGTACCACCATACAAAGAGGCACAAGCACGTCCCATCACAAGAGCAGGGATGAACATCCAACCTCTAAGTCTGCATCTGCACGGGTAGGGAGGATGTCCACGCTTCAAGGCTGATTTGGGAAGATTCAGCTCCTGCAATATGACCACTGTTGGAGCAACTTAGCATTTTCCTCCCTTTCTAATTTCACTTTAAGAGTGGGAGATTCAACTGGACAGAAGAAACTCAGGGATGGGAATAAACGATGTGGAATTCTGAGACCTAGTGAAGGCTTTCTTGGAATCTACTTAAACCAGAGACCAGACAGGAGACAGAAATGTGGACCTTTTATGGTGCCAAGTTAGAATGCCTGGAGAACATCTAGCATGGCAAAATGCTCCAGCTGTACTTGAAGGGGGTAGCTCCAGCTGTACTTGAAAGGACAGCAAGGCAGCCGAGGAGTATGCAAGCCTCCCTGCAGGGTGCAGGTGTTGAGGGGCAATGTCTCTACAAACACCAGGGCCATCCTCCAGTGCAAGAGATCACTGAAGAGTGCAGATGTGGAGTGGGGGACCCAAACACAGCAGCCTAGTGAGTTAGAGAAACACACATCTGACAGTGAGACAGGATCACTAAAATGGCTGCTGTTGAAGAGGTATACTGCTCAAGGAGGAAATTAAAAGTCATATTCTTAAAGCCAGAAAACAAATATATGAATTCAGAATGAAGATGATGAGGAAAGATACGCTTATGAACAAGAGCTTAGTGGCGTGAGAAAAGATACAGTAAAGACAAAAAGGACTGTAAAAATGCTTTGAGTCATGGAAATGCATTCTTTACTAGGCAGAACAGATATGAAGACTGCTTATTTTGGTTTACAAATAAAGATAGGGCTGATGAAAATGGTATTAACTTTGTTCTGTTTTGGATCACAATAACAAGAATACTAAGTATGAATGATAGCTTGAAGTCAACTTCTAATTAGTTTGATGTCTGTTGGACTCAATGATCCTTATGGGTCAGTTCCACCTCAGGATATTCTATCATTCTGTGAGATTCATTTCATCAACATTTCTGAGTCCACATTTCTGCCTTTCATAACATGGATAATAAAACTGAAAAGTGGATCAACAGATTGGGAACAATCAAAGAAAATCTTTTGGGTTTACACTGCTCATCAGTAATATTTTCAAGACATTTCTGCCAAATACACTTGGGACAAAGATTTATGGTTGGTGAGCATCTATAGCTGAAGATCCTGCTTTAAAGCTGAAAGAGTCTGTACTTAAAATAGCTGTTCGTAGCTTGGAAAAAAAAAAAATACCAACACTTTCCACTAACCAGGATACTGTGAAATTATTGAGATCTGCTTCACTTTTCTCTGAAGCAGACAGTACTGGAAGTTTTGAGAGGGTAAAGACTTACAGCTGTGGCATAGTAGTGGACACTGCAACACAGAAAAACTTCTACATTCTCAGGAAAGTTGTATTTCACCCAAATAATGGGTTTCTGTACATGATCATAGAATGGCAGGGAGGTGCCACCCATCTTGAAGAAAACAGTCTTTCTATGATTAGTTAGCTGTCTCCTGCCCAAGAAAAAGAAGCTCTGTCAACATCTGACAAATATTTTTCAAACTTATTTGGAAAAATCACCAATGAGATTTACTGAACTCCTAGCACAATAACTAGTGTTTCCTTATCCTCACGAGATGGTATATTTACAAAATAGAAATCAAATACAGCTTCCAGCTACTTCCTTGGTAATATTTTCATGCTTTGTTGTAACACAAAGCACAGTCAATGAAAATTAGATGGGTAATTTTTAGTCTGAACCATGCTGTTGATAAGAACAAAAAAGTATAGGTGAAGTTTTTCATGAGATTGCTTAACGTGAGGACTTCTGAACTTCTCTCTTGATTTATTAAAGCTCTGTTCCACTTGAATCTTTGATATATGGAATTTCAAGAAGAATGATGTCTCTGGGAGGATGCAAAGGCGAGGTGAATTTTTGATGGGAAGTTAATATCAGCAATGAAATAGGGCAGCTTCTGCTGTTTCATAACATAAACCTTCCTGAGAGGCTGAGTAGGCTTTGCATCTACTTAATGAAGATACATTTTTTCAATTTAAAATCTTATGCAAGTGAAATACTGCTTTCATTGATGATCACAGATGGAAATCAATTCAGTATTACATGTTCTGAAATAGATCCCATAAATTGTCTCCACTCCTTGATTGCAATAAAAGCCTGACAACCCACACAGCTGAGGCTCTGTCTCTCTACTTGGACACCAAATGGTATTCTGACTACCAGCTTATAAACAGAGTAGGTGAGCTGGAAGCAAGGAGAAGCTTGAGAGAGATCTACAGACATCTGATTAATATGACATTTCTTTCTTCATACCATCTGATTTTCAGAAGCTCTTGAGAATTTAGTGTTCAAATCTCTGAGATCCATGATATACTGTACTATACAAGGTCATTCATGTCACAGAAAACTTTATGGGCAACAGCTCTCACTGTCAGAGGGCATTCAGTATGTGCAGACACAGGGTACTTCACAGGCTGAAAACTACATTTGTTTTTGGCTGTAACGCTGCAGGCCTAGTCTCACAAACTGCTGGGAGCACAATTTATCTTACTTGCACTGAATGATTCATGGGAAAGTACAGGAAAGGTGAGTCCTCTGTCTCAGGGAGGGAAACTGATGTGGTGAAATTAAGGCATTAGCACTGGACCAGAGGCTGATTCTGCTGGAGTGATGACAGCAGCTCAGTGGCTGCTGGAAAAGCGTTCACTGCACTATACCTTGCAAGGCTCATTTCCCCTGACTTTGAACGTAGGGGCAGTGAAAACTGGTACTAGCATACATAGCTCATAAAGAAATCACTCTTAGCTGGACAGTGAACCAGCATCTTGGGTCTGCAAAGCTGGGCTATGTGCACGCAGACCGCCCTTTAACCTCTATGTCTTACTGTACCAGTGATACACCATTGCCCATTTTGTGGTTGAAGTTTATCAACTTTCAGGCCCACAGTAACATTTCTGCCCTCAAAACAGCCTCCATAGGAAAAATAAACATTTATTTGTATAGCCATGCAGACACCAGTCACTGGATACCAAGTTTCTCAGCTGGGGAGGTCTACAGCTTCAACTCTGCTGCATCCAAGCTAAAAAACCTGACAAGATTTAAACTCCTAGTACAGCTAGAATCTCCTTCAAAATTCTCTCCTCCCAGGGCAGTGATAAAAGATGCCAGAGTAGGTGATGAGGAAGCAGATGCCCTGCCAACTTATTCTCCTAGTGGGTAATAACAAACAAGAAGATTTGGGTGATGCACAACCATCCTTAGGGACCCTGACCCTCTCTTGCCCTCTCTTGCTTTACAGTCCAAGGACATATCTTGAGAAACATCAAAGTGTTCAAAGGAGGAGAAGCAACTCAGTCTCTGGTTTTCATTAAGCTTTGCAAAGGACAAACACTGAAAGCTGGCCTACTATATGCCTATGAAAACGCTTGCTGTTCTCTCCTCAAATTAAGCTAACAAAAATTACTCATATAGCAAACAGAGCCAGATCTCAGATAAGATAGATTTACATATTAAATGTATATATATATATATATATATATATACATATTTTTAGAAGATACAAGGGTTTTTTTTTTAAGACTTCAAAATAATTTTGTGGGCTTACTCCAAGCCCCCAGATCTGATTTGGTAACATCACACTCATCTTGGAAGAGAATATGGATTAGTGTTGAGGGCAGCTGGGCTCAGATAACGGGACATCTGGACAGCCAGAGCCTGCTGGAAGTGCCTATGAATCTACTAGAGCATGGGAAGCTCTAGTAGAACATGGGAAGTTCTCAGGAAGCAGAGTCAAAGAGGACAAAAGATGTGCAGTACACAAATATGCCTAACATTAATTACTGAAGGTTTTCATTCCCACACTAGTGGAAGAATAACAGCCTTAATTTTGACAGTGAGCTTTTTAGAATTAAGTGGAAGAAGCTGCACAGATATCAAAGGAAAAAAAACTCACCTATAATCATTAGACAACACTAATTGCAGGGGAAATCCTGTGTGTGTATCTGTGGATGGATGACTGTATGTCTATCTACAAACACATTGATTGAGTTGTTCATGTATTATGACTTCTCAATTAAGTAAAAATAGATGTGGCAATAAACTGTGGGGGAGCTGTATCCACACCATTCAGTGTCTGTGAAAAGATGTTTTCCATTGGCTTCAATGTACACAATCTGCAGCCATGTTTGGTACCCAGAGTAGACAGTAAATGATGTCTTTGATTTTTTTTACTTTGATATAATAATTTTGGAGTACACAACCTTTTGCTCCTCTTTCTTTTCCAGTGCAAAGATAGTCATGGGCTTATCGGTGTAGGAGAAAGTTCTCAAGTGGCTCAGGCAGGTGCAGCTTATGGATCGCATATAGGCACGATCGACCCAGATGCTTTCTGATACACAATCGGCACAGCTGGGCAAGGCTGGCAGGGCCTGGAAGACAAGAAAAAAAACAAAAGAGCAAGCACCCTCATCCCCAGTATAAGTCAGAAGGTAACAAACAGCAGCAAGGTATGAAAATCAAATTGAGAACTGCACAACAACTTTCTGAAAGTTAAGGAGAGCAACATACACTGCTGACCTATTTTGCCAAAACTGATTCAACAGCTCGAAACCTTTGAACACTAAAAGCATTTTTATGCATGCACAGCTAGGCTTTTCTGAATCTTCTCTTGAGCAAATACTAAAAGTTCCATATAGAAGTTTGCACTAGAGACAGTGCCAGGACGTATAGCTCTTGTGCAGGGTTTGGCACTTCCTGAGCCATGAGGGAAATGTTGCACTCTGTGACAATATCTTATTATAAACTGGAGAGCCCACTGACAGCAAAGTTGTCCACAGACTCATTTTGTGGGTGTTTGCATGTCACCACAGACCATGGTGCTGTCCCCAGTGGGGTGAACAGGATAGAGCTCCCAGCCCCAGAGGAGATTCACCAAAGTCTGCTTTTACTACAGGAAAATGGAGGCACATAAGCTGGTTGCTAATTCCCCTCAGAGAGTAAATTTATAGAAATTTGTAGGATTTGTAGAAAAGAGTACTTGAGCTACCATCACTGAAGGGAGAAAAGAAGCTATCACCTCCCACGACAATTAAGAAAATGGAAACATTTTATATTTCACATCAAATAATAGGTAGGAAGATGAACATTTAAAAGAAGACATGTAAATAATAAGCACGGAAGAAAAGTCAGGAGGAATGAAGAAAACTCTTGAAGGGAATTCCCTAGGGTCCTTCTTTCAAACAGAAGGACGTCGGAAAACACAGATGAGGTGAGGGAGTTGTAGATGTTGGATACAGAAAAGTGTCTGCAAGTAAGACTGAAGGAGTCTATATAAGGTACAGAGAAATCTTCACTTCTGAGAAGGGAAGAGCCAGCAGTAACTGACAGACCCTATGGCCCACCTGATTGTGAGGGAGGATGGGGGTACAACTTCAGAGTAAAAATCAAGCAGAGGTTCAGGAAGGGAGGAGATTTTTAATACTGGCATAGTTATTCATCTACAGAAGCTCTTAATTACACCAGGCAACTGAAGTGAGACACTTGCTTTTGCCCAGGCCTGAACACCTCAGACACAGGGACGGAAGTCACAAGAAGTGAGAAGCATTGAAGCAAATGTCCTCCAGAAGTCTTTGAACATGACAGTGATAGAACCTGAGGGAATGTCATGGAGCTGTGTCAGGGGACGGGCTGCTGGGGGTTAGGGAAAGGTTCTTCACCCAAGGGAGGTGGGCATGGCTCCAATTGTCAGAGGTCAAGGAATGTTTGGACAAAGCTCTCACACACAAGGTTTGAATTTGGGGTGGTCCTGTGTGGAGCTGGGAGTTGGAATAGATGATCCTTTGGGGTCTTGTCCAACTCATGTAATTCTACAACCTTTCTATGACATTCTGTGACAAATTAAATCACCATGTGAAATGTGGTGAAAGAGAGAGGGACAGAAGAATCTTGGACCAATGTTTCACTTCCTCCATAAAACTCACCTGCATGCAGCGGCCAACACAAAGCTTATACACCCCACTGACATTAATTACCATTCAAGAGCTCTTAGGCTTTCTATGCACATTGTATTGCTCACCACTGACAGGGAGTGAGCTGTGACCAGGAAGGCAAAAGCCTGGGGCACAGACCAGCTAGCAGGAGACAAGTGAGCTAGGAAACATGGAGATTAGAGGACAGGGGGAATTAACAAAGCATGTCTCTTCTCCAGGGATGGAGATGCACAAAGTTTTGGTTATATGGGGCAGAAGTAAAAATGGCACAAGAAGTGTTAGATTTATTTCTGCTTAGAAGTTTATTCAATTAGACTGGGAAGGTAACTAGAAATATTGGAGAGCCTGCATGTAAGCTGCAAAGGGTATTACTGGTTTCTGCTTGGATCGCAGTCCCATAAACATACATTCGTTGGCATTTTTTTGGTTTTTGTTTTGTTTTGTTTTGTTTTGTTTTTTTTCCAGGAAGAAGGTCATCGAGCCACAGTACTTATCTGAACATAAGATACTAAAATAGCTGTGATAATATCTGTGAGTAAACTCTCATGGCAGTTTTCAATCCTCAGTCCTTAGAGTCTTGGCTCTTAAATAATTTACCTTCAATAAATGGAAAACAAAGGCACAGAATAACTAGCCAATTTGCTCACTAAAACTCTAATTTGGCAGCAGATCTGGCAAGAAAACAGAGATTGCTTGCTCATTTCTGTGTAGCGTGATACAGGCTTGAAATCAAAAGAGAACTTACAGACAAGATTAAGTTCATTAAGAAAACGGCTTTAGGTAAAAAATTAATACTGTTCTAGTTTGAAACGACAAAGGGGAAAAGGCAAAGAGGAAAAGGCAAAAGAAACCTTTACCTTCACAAAGTAGAAGTGCCTGCTCCACTTTGCTGTTGGGTATGGCAAGGTCCAGGGCACATTTGAGTTCAGCATTTCTGCATTTCAGGTTAGCACCATAGTCTGCCAGCAAGACAACTATCTCTGCACTGGATTTCCTTGCTGCTGCATGGAGAGGAGTGTCTAGTAGCTTCCCTGCATTGACATTGGCTCCTTGGGAGAAGAAGAATGCAGGGTTGGTGCAAGGAAAAAGCAAGAAATATCTGACCTTGCACTACACAGATTGGATATCCACTGGTAGCCTCAATAAATGAAGGGGATGAGTGGCACCCAGGCCTCTGTGACAACTCTGTGACATCAGTGCAAAACTCAGATCAAATATTCTCTGTATAAGTGTCTACTGGTCCACTGAGTCCTCTCTACAACAGGCGAAGCTGGTCAACCATTGAAGTTCTTAGACTGTCAACCCAATAGATGATCGTAGAATCATAGAATCATAGAACCATAGAATCATAGAATCATAGAATGGCCTGGGTTGAAAAGGACCACAACAATCATTTAGTCTCAACACACCTGCTATGTGCATGGTTGCAAACCACTGGACCAGGATGCCCAGAGCCACATCCAGCCTGGCCTTGAATGATCACTGATCAAAACCTATGACAAATTTATTAGTATTAAACAATCTATCTTAGATTATGTTATTTTAGTTAGAGGGAGGAAAACACCCTTTAGGTGCCTGTAATAACTTTGAGAGCACAGCTAGCAACATGCTTGCCCTGAGCTAGCCACGTGCAGCAGAGCCGTTCTTCCAGCAAGCGTCAACAGTAGAAATTTACACTATCTTATATATTGTGTCTGGGCCTACAGAGATTATTTTTTCAAGCATCTTTACTGCTGTTTTCATCATTAGCTGAAAAGAAAATGAGGTTAATGCTTAGCATGGCAGTTTAATTTTTCATAATCAAAAGACTTGATTTTGGTCATCAATAATAGCTGATATTTTCTGTTTCCTGCCATTGTTTTAGAAAACTCTGGTTTACTTTCACATACAAATGGTCTCAGGTAGATCTCTGTAATTAGAATTTTCCAGTAGGGAGATTCTAATTTCATAGAATCATAAAGATTGGAGAACCCCACTAAAATAATTAAGTCCAACTGTCAGCCCATCCTCACCATGCCCACTAACCATATCCCTCAGCACCACATCTATACAGTTCTTCAACATCTCCCAGGATGGTAATTCCACCACCTCCCTGGACATGTATTCTTCATGAATACAAGTGAAATTTTAATTATCTCACAGATTCAAGCTGTCCAAAAATCTCTTGCAGAAATCCTTCAAAATGTTTATGACATAGGGGTAACTTGGATGGAATTGGGATGGCTTATACTACCCTAGCTCTCCCCCAGCTCCTTCTCTGGACGTACCAAGTTCCAACAGCTTCTTGACACAGTCTGTCCTCTGGTACATGCAAGCAACATACAGCAGGGTCCCACAGTGCACGTCTTCTTCGTCAATGTCAACTCCATGAGCCAGAAGAACTTCCATGCACTCTCGGTGTCCTGTGCAGCAAAAGAGAACTATCACTTAATTGCAGTGACACAGTGCAGAATACACCCAAGTACAATCAATGAGGCATAAGAGGTGGGAGTAAGCCAAGCACATTTATATGTGTTGTATAAGTTTTTTTGGGGGGAAGTAAATGTTTTGAAGCCAATAAGAGATGCATTGCACACTTAGTTGCTGTTAGCTTCACTCACAGACTGTTACCTCTCTTGACTGCCTCATGAATGGGTGAAGCAAGGTGGTTCCCGACCTGTGGCTTGGCTCCAAATTCAAGCAGCATGTTTACACAAGCCACAGAGCCACTGCAGCAGGCATTAAAGAGAGGAGTGATCCCATCAATGGTGACTGCGTTGACCTGAAACAGCAGGACATGCTCAGAACAATCCAGTATAAGAGCAACGCCCTTACAGCATGCGTCATGTGCTCAACTAGAATGCTTGTCGTTTAATGTCAGAGTTGATTTGGTTTGCAACTTTCAAAGTGTGAGACAACACATATAACATTCTCCTTTGAGCTCTGCTCTCTTTCCCAGGCACTTAGTGCCATAAGGCCACATCATTGTTTGTTATGAGTGACCCTCACTGGAGTTGCTCAGAAAATGCAGATTATTTCTTTTTAATGCAGAAAACCTGAGTATTGCCTATTTTGTACCAGCCCAAGTCCATTACATGCTCAGACAACTCTGATATTTAAATGAAAATGTAGTTCACATTTAACACATTCATCTGAAAACACATTTCCAGCAAAGGACATATTCACAGAAACACTGTCATAATCCCAAACAGAAAAAGAGGTCAAAATGGTTTGTGTTTATGCACATATGTGTGTGTAAGACAGAAAGCATTTCCTTCCTTGACATCCAACATAGATACCTGGCAAGAGCCATCATCTGTGGTTCTCCACTGGGAGAGCATAGTCCTGTGTTGTGCTGTGCTGCAGCAGCTGTAAGGTCTGACTGCCTAGCAAACACTGAGAGACAATTTATGCAGCAAATCTGCATTCCTTTATTTTTTATTATTATTATTATTATTATTATTATTATTCTGCAAGATGAACAAAGAACAATGGGTTCTGCAAGCATACAGCACAACATACAGAGATGGAAGATAAAGGGCTAGAGTTAGGCTCTGCCCATAGCCTGTAGTGTCGCCTGGGGTTGTTGTGGCCAAAGTGCACTAGGTCTTGTTGAACTTAAAGGCAAGCATCAAATTGGAACATGAAAACCAAAAGACTTTATGTACTACGAACAGGTTGTTTTTTAGAGGTCAGCAACAGACAGTTCAGAGATGATTCTTCTAATTAAGAAAAGGTAGTGCCACCTTCTAATTAAGAAAAGGTAATGCTACTTGTATAACAAAATCAAGTAAAATTGAGCAGAAAGTTTCTTCTTCATCTTTCAATGAGACTGAAATTGGTTGTACAGTATAGGAAGTTAATTCATGTATTTTCTTCTGCAAGATAGCCTGATTTCCTGTTTTAGTGTTGCTCAGTTTCTTGCCGTGTAAACAGTGCTTGAAAAGTGTGTGACCCAGCTGAATGAAACATGCTCTCATATATATCATCCTATTTGGGTATCTCAGTTTTTAATGTGTATCCTACCTGAGATCCAGCTGGGAAAGTTATTTCAATAATGGATAAGCTGTCTCATTTATTTAAGCACGTCTATTTTTACTTACATGACATTCCCAAAATATTCCTCAGAAAACCAGAGGCAATTTTAATGATGACTATGGGGGAAAACAAAACAAAACAAAACAAAAACCCATATATAATTTTCCCTGGGGTGATTGCCACCAGCCCAGGACTCACGTGTGCGCCATTCTCCAGCAGCAGCTTTGCACAGGCCACATGGCCACCCAGACAGGCTTCATGAAGAGCTGAGACTCGATCTGTTGTTACCAGGTTCACATTGAAACCCTGCAAGGTAGAGTATGGGGCATGAGGAGAGAGCCTGGCCAAACTCTGTGGCAATCCTGGGGCACCAGCAGTGATTGGGCCCAGGACAGAGAGCTAGGTAGTGGCTAGGGATGCATGTGGGTCCTGTTACTGCTGTCTGCTGCTTGTCCAGGCGTTGTAGCTGGTAATGGTTATAGTTCAGAATTCGGTTGGACCCTTGGGCTCCATCATTTTGGGGAAACAGGCACCCTTAGGATCTGATTTCGCTTATCTCAAAGTAGTTTTCGGTTGGGTGGGTTCCATGCTAAAAATACATACACTGACTATATTGAGTTCCCAGTGTAGTTCACAGAATCATACAATTGTAGAATGGTAAAATCATAGATTGGTTGGGTTGGAAGGGGTTTTGCACTGGAAGAAAAGAATTGGAGTCACAATACTTCATTATCAGCATTTCCCACAAATGACGGTTCTTGTATGTCTTCCCACAGAAACAGACACCAGGTTTATTCGCAAGAAACCAAGAAGCTGCCATGTGTGCTGTCCCCAAAATGCAGCTGAATCTCCTCGTGATATTTCACAGCTGCATGTGAGAACAGGCCTTGAAGTAGGACTGAGTGTCTTCCGTAAGACCATTTCCCCTCTGTTCACTGTGCTATAGAGCTGGCAGCTCACGAGATGGCAGCAGTGCACTGTTTAGTACGCAGCTACAAAGGCTTTCAGTAGACGTTAATATCAGTGAGCAACATAGCACTGTAACAAAATCACCAATCCTGCTGCAATAAGCATTAAAAACAGCCACTGTAATCACTTCAAGATAGAAATTTAGTGATAGGAAAACAATCATTTTTTCAGCAATGTGAAAGCACTGTTCATGCGAAGGCTGTAGATAAATTTTTCCTGCACATTACATCAATGCACAAGAGCAGATAAAATCTTTTTTAAAATGTTGAGACTATTCCATTTTATAATTATATAGGTATTTTATGCTTACTGATGAGTACACTCCTTCAAGAGAGATTTTTTCTAGAGGCTCCTGATAAGAAGAGAGCTATTCTTATTAATTATTCAGATATAAATTTAACAAATTAAAATAATTCCTTGCAAATGAATGAATAAGTACTGATATCTTGGATAAAACAGCAA
The DNA here is from genome assembly GCF_019238085.1 of Lagopus leucura. Lineage (NCBI taxonomy): Eukaryota > Metazoa > Chordata > Aves > Galliformes > Phasianidae > Lagopus > Lagopus leucura. The sequence goes on from NW_024962262.1 coordinate 58,032,312, forward strand.
TCCCCTCCATTACTAAATGGAGACCAAGTTATAGATCTTTCTATAGCTGTCTGCAAAATAATGTTGGCATTAAGCTTGTTCTCATGTGAGTATACATTCTTACTAGTATATCTCAAAAACAAGATGCTACTTTCAGTGCTGGATCAAGCATTGCTGAGTCCTTGAGCTTTCCTAAAACTTCAGAGCTCCATCTCCTCAAAGGCACAAACAGCTCCTAATATTAATCCCTTGGAGAGCAGAAGCCTTTCTGACTATCTAAAGAACTGTAATCCAAAGGTAGAGACTTTTGAGTGTCCCATACATACCCTAAATTATAGCTCTCCATTTCATTTTAGGCTAATAGCATAGCTATTGAGCAATATCTATGGTACTCCGTGAAGAACTTTACCCTACTAGTGACTCATCTCCATTTCAGACTCCATAGACATTACTGCATCTATCTCATTCCATCAGCAAGGACCCTCATTCTTCGCTCCTCAAATTAATGTCTTTGGGAGCAGGACAAAGGGTAGATTAAATAAAAAATGTATAGCCGTAACATCTGGCAGTCCTTCTATGTATAACCATAACCAGTGAAGAACAGAGGCCTCCACTGTTAAACCACTACACCAGGTGCCTGCCATGACCAGCATGGTGTAAAGACAGAACAGATGAAGATAGAAGGGATCTACCACTTCTTATTGTATAAAATGGCTTTACAGAGGGAACTAGATGAGTGAGAGCATTGGGAAATCAGCAACAGCTGGGGGAAATTACTCACTTTTGCCAGACTAGGGACCTGGGTTTGAATAAGGGTGATAAGGAGAAAAAATGGCAAAGCACAACTGTGACCTCCTTACAGCTGTTTATATTCTTACCATACTTCTTATCCTTTCTCGTAAGTTCTTTCCTCCTCTCTTTGTTTTGTCTGAACTTGTGGTTGCTGTTGGAACAGAGTTTGAGGCCGACAGATCTCCTTTTAGATATGTTATGATTATGATAGTTGTTTTATAAAGCAATGCATATTTTTACAGATTTCTATTGTTGGTTTGTTGGTGTTGTTTTTTGTTGTGTTTTTTTTTTTTTTTTCTCCTTCAAATAGATGATGTATACATTGTTCTTGTTCTCCCCAAGCCCAGTTTGCACAATTTATCACTGAAAAAAGAGCACAAGCATCATTGTTTATCATACAGCTACAAGCAATAGCAGTCTTTGTCCTGGGCTTGTCCTCAGCATCTTAACTAAGTAGCCAATCCATGTCCAAGGGCGTGCATGGGGGTATATTATTTATATGACTGTATTTCTTATGCCTGCTGCAGACTGTTACCAGCTCACTGACTCAGATACAATTCAATAGAAACCATGCTGCTTCCCAACCCTGCAGGCTTTTACCTGTGCAATCAAGGTTTTCAAAGACAGGAGGCGTCCTTGGAAGGCAGCATCATGCAGAGGGGATCTGTCCGCCCAGCTGCCTAAAACAGCAAATTCATAAAAGTTAATTCAGCTATGCAACAGGTATTTCCCCTGGGAGGATGGGGGAAGTGCAGTGACATGGAAATGCAAAATAGGTTTCAAATCAATGTAGTGTCAGCAGCGAAACTGTAGATAAATTGATTTCAGCAGAGCAGCTGAAGGCTCAGCACTCCAGAGGTTGGCCACTCGGTAAGGCGCCTCAACACCAGCTTTGAAAAATAGCTAAGAACACACTTCAGCAAAGATCACAGTTTTAATGCTGCTGGAGACTCAACCAAAGACTTCAGAGCCCTGCAGCACTCACGTTGTAAAAGATATAGCTTCTGTCTGTTCTAGAGAGCTTTTGTCACAAGTCATATTCCAGTGCCCTTCACTTTATTAAGGGTTTCATAGCAGAGGGACACTGGGACGCTCTGTCCATCAAATGAATTCTAGCATGACTCTGTCTGCTTTATTTCCCAAATTGACAATTTCACAAATGACTTCTCTAGCTCAGACAGGTAGGTAACAAGTTTCATCCTCCTCCTCACTGAAAGTTTTCAGAACAGACATGAAAAAAACAGATCCTGCCCAAGCTTTCATTTTCTTTCCTTAATCATTTTAAGCTGTTGAATTGTGCAGAATTCTTCTTGCAGGTTTCTTCTTTTCCTTACTCTAATCTATTTATGTGCCACAAAATAAGTCTGTCTAGCTGCTACCTATACTTATAGCCAGCTCAGATGGAGTGCATTTAACCTGCCAGATAACAGAAACAATACCACTGTTTGCATTTGTGCTCTATTGTACAATAGCCCCACAAGCATAGTGCTTGAAATCCACATCCCATTAATTATTTTCACTACACAGCACAACAGGGAGAAAGGAAAAGGTGATTTATCTCCATTCCGGATGTTACTTGAGGCAAAGAAATCTCAATGAGAGGCATGTGAACGTCCCTAGGGATTTCAGACCAAGGACAGATAGTACACCAGAGACTGCCAAAGAGTTGCAGGAGGAGGAGAGGAGGTTGACCTAAAAGGCCTATATCACCCTCTGGTTTAAAGCCAGCATTGCTTTAAGGAGTTTCCAGCAGCCCTTAGCATTCTTGTAGTGTGTTTTCATTACCTTAGTACTTCACCTTGTGGTGGCGTTACAGTTTTAAATAGTGTTTTCACTTTTCTCTCCATTTACTTAAGGAGCTGTCCCTGGGCTCCAACAGCAGGAGGATGGTGTAGAAGGACAGCCAGCACAGTGTGCAGCCAGGCTCCTGAGGGCCAAGTAGGACTCACTAAGCAAAATGATGGAAACAGGTAGAGATGGAGAAAGATTTGAATGAAAACATCCAAAAAATCCCAGCTCCCTCCTCATGCTGGTGTCTGAAATAGGCAAGTTCAGTTCAGAAAGTTAGAAGGCTAATGACAAAAAGTAGGGGCCTCGTCCACCGGGAGAGTTCAGAGGTAACAGCTTCATTGCCTTATTAAAACTCCTATGCATATTGTAGAGCATGTGTAAGCGCTTTTCACATGCATTGTGAAGGCATGTGTATGCACACACATGCTTCATGAGAACACATGCTGTTGCATACTTCCATGCTAGCCACAGCAACCTACCTCCCTGAAATGTGTGGCAAATATAGTTCCCATACAGAGCACTTCTTCCCTCCAGGGCTGTAAGTGACATGTTGGAAAGCACTGTCTTTTCTAAATCAAGGATAACTTATCTTTAAGTTTGGGAGCACTTCTGTTGCACCACACTGCAAAGAGAAGTCGCTGTGAAACTCTGCCTGTAACCCAATCCAGTGCCCCAGCAACAGTGTCACGTGGTCCTATATTTTGAAAGATTATCCTTAATGGCTTTTGCAAATGGTAACTTGCAGATAAAAATATGTTGTAGTCTGCTCAATTTCAAGACACTTTGCTAAGAACCTGTACAAAGGGAAAGCTGGTGTTTGTCAACATCTGACTGCAATTGTATGAATGCACCAGGAAAAAAAAGTGGCAGCAATAAATAATTGGACTTATACTCTAGAGAACAACACACAAGTTAATAACCCAGAGACAGACATTCCTGAGTATAAATGGTCTGTAAGAAATGTTTTGCTGCCATATTTCTCTTGGACAGTGGTGCTTTGGGTGACCATCTTGCACCATAGACAGTTCCACTCACTTTCCTGTACCTGTTCGTGGCAGCTCAGTTCATCAGGAAGCAAGTGTCCAAAACTGAGTCACATAAAGGCCTGAAATGTCACAATGCTGAAAGAAATCTTCAGGCTGGAAAACATGCTTTCATTAGTAGTAAATTTAAAATACTGTGTCATTTTAATTGGGTATTTGCATTTCCAGTACTTCTAATATCTATATGTTATTTTATATAGACACATGCACAAGAGTGATGCAATGGAGGTAAAACCACTTGGGGAAAAAAAGAAACCCAAAAATATGAAATGACCAGCTCAGTGGCGTAGCAAGTACAACATATTCCTGCAACATATAGTTTTCAAAACCATTTCAGATTTATTCATTTTTATGGCCTGACTTGTTGACATAAATTCACAAAATAATTAGTTATAACTTCCTGGAGCTTTCTTTCAGGAAATCAACACAACAAAAGTTTTCCCTAAATATTCTGTCGGTAAACATAACAAAGCCATCCGTAACCCCAAACCAAAGAATGCCATGCCTCCTAGAACAATCTTTTCATCTACTGTAGTGCCTTGAGCAAATGTCGTCCTCATTCGAGCTGGGTAGCTGTTGCAGTCTCAAATTTTGCACACCTATCACATGCCAACACATACCAACACTGCAAAGACCTCAGAAGTGAAAGGCATGTCAGGTTAAAACATTCACCCTACGCACTTAGCAACAAACTCTTTGTTTTATGGAATCTCAATGACTTAAATCCCAAAGTTATAAATATGTAGCTAATAGACGTCTGTCTGTTAAGAATGTCTATATTTTTACTTTACCTGGGACTATTCCATAGATCTCTTCTGCTATCCTGGCAGCCTCTTTTCTGTTGCCTTTAACAATATAGAAATGAGTCAGCAGAGCCAAGGAAATCTTAATTAAAAGTTTGAAGCAAAACAAAGCAAAAATGGCAAAATAAATGTTAGTGAAAGCCTGGAGTATAGAACTGCCCTCCATTTTGCTTTGAATAGTTTCTCAGCTCTGCTAAGTTGCACCAGGCTATTATTGGTATCAAATGTCATCTATTTTAAACCCTCCAGAACTTGCTGTTCCTCCATTACCAAAAATACATTGGTTTTCATTTGGTGCAGCTATTTGATACTAAGTAACAATACCAAGTATAAAATAGTCTGAAAATCCCACAACATGCAGGAAACAAATGGAATATTTGAATACTTTTCAGATAGAAATTCTCCATACCACTGAAAGCCTACAAATCCACAGTATATTTATCCTCTGACTCAAGAGTTGGATTAACAAAGGCTGCATAGGTAAAGTTGCAGAAGTAGTACAGAGATACTGCAAGAAGATTACTCTTCTGTCTTTCTCATCTTGGTAATAGGCCTTGCTGGTACCCACATACAGAACAAGGCAAGCGTATTAAAGAAAAGCATTACCATGAAAGAAAGAAATAAAACCATGTATTTTTCAAAGCCAGGACTGAGAAATCAAAGTTATTCTATGAGTGAAAAAATACATTAAGTGTGAAATCAAAAACACACAATAACAGACTGGTATTTTCCGTCATTTGGATAAAGAATGGTGTTCATTATTATCCCTTGCAACCAGCATTTTGGTCTTTCAAAAGAATAGGAACATTTTTACATTATCTGTCATTGATTCCAAGGTATATTATTTAAAACTTAAGATGCGCCCTTTAATTTCCTTTTTGTATTTCTGAAAACAAATGGCTTCTACAGACAACAGACAAAGTATCTTTCTCTGTGTGTAATTAACTGAATTTCTGTGGGATAGCCCATTTCCTTTTCATTTAAATATTTATTTATCACTATTTCCCTATAGGTACAGTTAGAGGGAGATTTTTTAATTTTTTTTTTCTTTTGTATCCTCTCTTTTCTCAGGTTCTTGCACCCTTAAACTCAAACACCTGTGAAGGGAAAGAGTGAGACATCCCAAAGAGTTAGTGGATATGCAGAATGAAATCTTAAAGCAAATTATTTCCCTGGACACTTAAGATTCAATTTGTTTTATAGCAAAATTGCTTAGTTAGTACTACAGCACTCTGCCCTTCCAGTGCACCAGAACTTAGCGTATGCATGGGATTGTTGGAAAAAACACAGCAAAGTGTTGATTTTTTATTTGTTTTTCATTTTTTCCAAGTGAAACTATTTTTCGAAGATGCCATGCTGAACTAAGATATTACATTTTTACCTGCGTCTTAACACTTCACATAAATATTAAGCAAAACTTTCCTTTCACAGTAACATAAGGTGCTGGTAGAAACAACAACATGTATGAATCCAAGCAAGAAAAAATCACCAATTTTTTAAATCCTCTTTGCCACATGACAAGAAGCGGAATATAATGATTACATGGGACAAGTTCAGCTGGGTAACCAAAGAGAAACATAGTTAAGTTTACTCAGAAGCAAATAAATGCATTAATTAATTAATTTTAAAAAAGGAAATTTAAAAAAAGAAAAAAAAAGTAGAGAGATCCACAAAACTGCCTTTTAATATGATGCAAGCAAGAAGGAATAGTATTTTTTAAAAGGGTGACCACAAAAATGACATTTGGTTGCAAAGATGCGTTATCTGCCTTCACGGTCAACTGGGTAGATAAGAGGTAAACTTGTACGAGTCTGCAACCTGCAGAAAAATACAAGAAACTGGAGATCAGATAATTTCTGCTGAAATTCTCCTAACCCTGAAGGAGTATGAAATCCTAGTAACAATGAAGAGCTCTCCAGGAGGTCTAAAACAACATGAACACAATAAAAATGACTATCCCAGAAAGACAAGCTTCATTTGTATAGCAGCAAATTCACCTTCCTGGCTTCAGAACAGCACAACTTAAAGAGCTGAGTTAAATGGTGGAGTCATTTGAGAAAAACTCATGAGTTTTTATGCATAATCACTTGCATATAAGAACAGTATTGGATTGAACTCAAAAAGTCATCAGTAAGAAGGCAGCTGAACAGTGCAGTGGGAAGGACTGATACAGATGAAGAAATAGCAAGATCTGGCATGATCACTCAGAAACATTTGGCATTTCTAAAACTAGAGGAAGGTGAGCAACAAAAGATAGGAATTGCAGCACATGTTACACAAAGGAAGAGCAACCACAGTACAGAAACAGGAAATGTACCTCCCTTGCTGCTTTGTGTCACTGTGTTGTGTTTTGAATGGGATGGATTGTGCAACTTACTGATAGCTTGCCGGACTGAACTGAACACCTCAACACTTGGTAGAAAAAACACGCCTCATTGAGAACTTCAGCACAATGCCTAACCCACAACAGTCTTCTGTTAGAGTGATTACCAAACTGACAAATCAAAATATCCAGAAGATATGTTAGTCCTTCAGTATAAATGTCATGATGTGGTGAGTGAATAGTTTAACTGGATCCCTTGAAGAACTGGAAATTAATTTTTATATATCTTTAATGTAAAAGCCTGCAAGGAAAGAGCACAAAAGAAAAAACAGACTGACTTAGAGAAAAAAAAAGAAAAATTAATTATGGGTCACCTTAACTTCAGTTGTAAGAAAAATGTCAGATATGGCCTGAAGAATTTGGCCACGAAATAAAAATCAGAGAGGAACTTCCTCTCAAAAAAATTTAAAGAGGAATTAAGTCTATTTTTATGCTTGGCAGTCTTTGAATTACAGCAGTGTATTTCTAAAGTATTTAATTGAGAGTTTGAGTAACATTTTCAATTAAATAAGATAATTGGAAAAAAAGACACAAATACATTATCTCTAAGGGAACCAGAACAAGAATACATGGTAGAGAACCTAGCTATTTTTCTATCGGTTTGATCTAATAAATGATATTACTTTCCATGCAACCATTGCCTCATTTGCATCCTTAGATAGCACAGTAATAACACTCCAGCTTTTAGAAAGGGTTGTATGTAGTGACTCACTGTTTGCTCTCATCAAGCAGATGAAGGATTCATCTCACCTACCCATAGCCCGTTGCACCACATATATTCTGGTTATCTAAACCTCTACTGTCTGGGCAGGATGACAAGGAATTCCAGCTGGTAATTAATATCTTATCTGCCTCCAACACCTATGATAGCACAGGATGACTCACCTTCTAGATGCATTCTACCAGTCCCTCCTGATTAAACAAGCTTAAAAAAACAATGTGTACTAGACAATCAGTTTATACATGGTACTGTTCAATAAATCCCACACAAACATCACCACCAGACTTAAGCTGGTGCTGAAACAAGTCAGAGCGTGAAAATAATCCTGTTAGGTTCACAAGAAAAATGTGTAATTTCAGTACAAAGACAGATTCAGGTGTAAAACAGCATCTTGCTCTCAGCTTTATTCTTCAACGAAAAGTATATCCCTTTCATCCAAGTGACTGCATCAGTGTGAGAATAATTAGAAAAACTATAGAAGTCAATGTACTTCTGGGTGTCATGAAAAATACAGAGCAAATATGACAAGAGTAGTTTAATGATAGCAAGTCAAGCAATATATTAAAAATATGTAAAATTGATCTTTAAAAAAACATTTGTGAAATACTTTCAGGATGGGTTGTTCTTATGTTTGTTTACAGTGAGTTTTTATGTAACTGAAATTTTACAATAAATGAGGCTAAGTACATATGAATAAAAGGACTAGCAAAACAACATAAATATCAAAAGGAGAAAAAATAAGTTTATTTGTTAAAGATGAAGAAAAGCTAGATCACAAAAAGGTAAGTTCATTACAGTGCAGCCAGCTTCTTACAGATCTATCCATATCCTCTAAAACACAGTCTAAAAGGCAAATCTTACATTCACACTTCACTTTATACTTGCTCTGGTTTAACACAATTTTCAACTACCAGCATGCAGTCTATACTTCACAGTGTCTGCAAATAGTGTACTGGAAACACAACTTCTCCTTGTATCTGTGTGATAGAATTTTAATATGGATCAATGCAAAATTTTCACCGCTAAAATAAAGTAGTTCAAAACACTTCTGGGTGCACTTGGGTAGTCCCTTCTATGAAGGGGGGCAATTAAGCTTCTATACAGAAGGGTTTGGTGCATTCCCTCCTCCTCCACACAGGAGGCTTTGCTTGATGCAAGATGTTACTCAGTATCACTCCCTGGTTGGTAACATTTTCTTAGTATTTCACAATACTCAAATGTCACCCACAACCATAACCGAAACATTTCAGTTTTATTAAATTGTATTTTAGGAATATGTGTTTGGAAATGAATAAAATAACACCTCTGCTCAACTTCTCATTATTGTGCTCCCTTCAAACAAAGTCTTCCATTTCACTCACTGCTGCTTTACAAAACTGTAAATGGTTGAGTGATGGTGACATCACCCCTTGCTCTGTTGCACAAGATAGGTAAGTGAATCAATGAGTTACACTGGGAAACAGTATATGTGTAGTAAAACCAGTTATGGCTTAAATATTTTTGCTTATGCAAAGTGTTTTTAGTCATCACTAAGTCATCACTGTAAGCCCAAGCACAAATGATGACAAGCAGCAGTATGCAGTATATTCCTATACTTTCTAATTGTATGTTTCCACATACTAATGAAAAATACCCATTCGTTATTGAAAATGAAATAAACATTTAGATGAACTGTTTTATTATAAGTACACAATGTTCCACAAAAGAAAAAATAGATTTTTTTTTTAATAGATTATCATAATCCTACTGAAAATTACGTCTGTTTTTGTAGCTGTTGTGGGAAACCAAAAGAAATAAACCGGAATCAATAAATTATTTAAAAAATTGCATAACATTTTCCTGGAATGATAATCAGTATTTTTTTTTTAAAGAGCTGCTATAAACTAGAATGTTGTTATTTAAAAAAGTAAGTAACTTTTGTAAGTAAAACATTACCTTATCTCCACCCATTTACCATAACATGTGGCACCATTTTAGCTGAACTCCACTGTTAACATAGAGAAAGACTCAAGTTGTAAGACAATGCATATTTTACATTATGTATCAAAAGCTAAAAAATTCTATTAAAAGAAAATACTTTGTAAGTAGCATGTATTTCACATAATATTTCCAAGTTTCGTGAATATACGGTCAATTAAATTATCAAATGTTTCTCTAGCAATAATGTACCCTAACTGACAAGATGACACTGACAAAAGCTGTGTTTCAAATACTACCCTTCAAGGGTTTGAAAACAGTATTTTCATATTGCACAGTTTTAACACTAAAACAGTGTCCAACTACATAATACTGAGGGTCAAAAAAAATCATTTTTTCAGTTGAAAAAGAAATCAGGCTGGTGCATTAGGCAGGGGGTAGTCTGATGGTTGTCTGACATCAGTGAGAGGTTTGCCTCCTCTCACATCTGCATGTTCTGCTGTTCCTGTTACAAATAACTTACAGCTAACAGGTGCAAGGAACTTTTTTTTCCCTTCAAGAAAAGCGTATCTATTGGTTACTCCCATTGAAGGGGTGCCTTCTCTAAAGTTAACTTGCAGAACCTGTCTGACGGTGCTTCTGGTGTGGTCTCAGTGAAATCACACATGCTAACACTGTCCCTCCCAGAGATGGACTGCAATGCCATTTACATAAAAAGCAGAAGAATGGCAAGTGGAAAAAAATAATAACAAATAAGAGTAGGATGGTGCTTGTTAAGGCTTGTTAAGCTCTCACAGATTTTTCTCTCTCATTCACACATATAAACACACACACACACACACACACACACACACACACATTAATTTATGCTTTGGCATAGTCTGCTGGAGGTGTTTTCAGGCCTGAGCTGGTTCTGAAGGCTATACTATATTATGCTAATGGCTAAACAATATCATCCCCTCACCTTTCTATTTTTTAAAAAGCCACCTATGTATTTTAAGGAAAAAATAATTAAAAAAAAAAAAGTCGTAAGTTTTGCCTCTCTTTCTTATGTGTATGTTAGGAGGACAAATCCAGCCATTCTGAAAATATCAAAAACTCATTATGGAGTTTTAATAACAGGATAATCTGATTTTCTGATTTCATAAAGGAATTCAAAATTATAAGGCTGTGCAGGCAAAACACTATCACTGGGACACAACTGATAGAACTAAGTCTCTGAAATTTCTATGATAATAATGAATTCAAAGTAATACAGAATTTGAGAATAATAAAGAATTTAGGAGTATTTTCAAGTGCCATTTTCATCTTAGGAAAGAAAAGGTATGTTTTGTTTAGATGGGTCTCAAAAAATCGCAGTAATTATAAGGAATTTATATAGATTACAGTAAACTAATAATTTTTCTGTTTTGCTTCTCAAAATACCACAAAAGCTTATACTCAGTCTGTAATATTCAATTTACAGAGAAAAAAAATAATTTTTGTCTCAAAGGCTCTTGACACATAAAAAATCCATGTTCTCCCTCAGCTTTAAGTGCAAAAGTGATGTTCATATACTTTCAAGAACTCAAAACTAAATTAGAACATAATCCTAAATTGAGGTAGTACATTTTAATCAAGTTTCTTTCAAAGAACTCCAGAAAGAAACTGAAGAACTTAAGTAGTAATATCTATCAGCAAGCCTTAAAACCTCTAGGGACTGGTGCATTTTTAATTTCCATCTGAGCACTTTTGGAGCTTGGAGGTTCTTCTTTAACTCTTCCTCTTTTCCCCCCAAAATACTGTTTAGTCCATGCACCATTAGGACCTGTGGCATCCATTGCAACATCAATAATGGAATCTGGAGTTATCCACCTCAGAAACAACAAGAAAAGGAAGTTCAGAACAGCAAAAAGAGCAAAAATATACCCAGTCACTGGGCCACAGTGAGACATGAGTCTGTCAAGTCTCTCATCCATTGGTAAAACCACTTCATCTGCAACCCTCTCATACACCTAAGAGGAGAAAAGACAGAGAGTCCCTGTAAGTAAACCAGAACATAAAACTGATTTTTAATTAAAGAAACACTGCTACGATAAACTTTAATGAATGTGAAAATACATGCTATTAATGACAAACATATATAAAGTCATGGTTAGTCCTGTGTTTCACAGAATCACAGAGTAGCTTAAGTTGGAAGGGACCTTTGAAAGCCACCTAGTCCACTTCCCTTGCAATGAACAGGGACACCTACAGCTACATCAGGGTTAGCTACGTCATATATATAAAAATATATATATTTTTACATCCAATACAGTTTCATAAACCAGAAAAATGTTTTCAGGGACCTGCATACACAACTCGAGTCTCAAATCATACAAAAGAGCTTTGTTGTTGAGAACATTGCAGGTTTCATCCTACAAATACATTAGCAATGAGCTAACAAACAACTGTCCTTTGTGCAACTTAAGCTCTGCGTGTCCTTCTCCCAGTTAACAGAGTTTAGTTTCATGTCTTAAGGAAGGGCTACAAAAGCAGCTGAAATCTAGGCTGACTTCTATAAAAACTTTGCAATAGAAATGTTGTTTGCAGTTAAAAAATCGTAAGATAAGTTGTACTGACAGTATTTGATAAAGTCATTGTATGTGTCACTTTTTCAAGGAAGTTTATAAAAGAGAGATTTATCTAAGTAACAGTACAAAGTAATTAAGACATATGTGTTCCAGCTACTCTTGTCCAAAACATAGGGGCTAAAGTCAAGAGTGACAGATCTTTACAGGAGTGAATAAATTATCGCAGTTAATATTCTTCACTAATGACTGAGTTTTCCCCCCTGAAGCACAATTCTAATTCTGAAATATGATTTCAAAAGCATGGTAATTTATTTTCATTACATCCATAGCTCATATATATTCAGATATGTCTGCTGACATTAAGATACCTCTTGTCTCCTCATTTTAAACCAGTCATTAGAACATCACAGACTAAACTGTGTCATGAACTCTTTTCCTTTTCACAAATCTTATGCAGCATGTTTGCTAGTTATGCCAGGAAAGTTACTTACTGTGAAAACTCTGGAAAAAATTATACGAGTAGAAATGTAACTAAAGATCTAGGCTATTCTTCAGAATATTTATCAGCATTATGTCATGGGGGAAAAAAAAGCTAGTAGAAAGAAAAAAAAAGCCTATTTTGGAAAAGAGAAGTATTTCCTCAACTTTTACAAACCACCTGAGTTTCATGGAAAAAAAAACCATTCAAAAATTAAACAGAGATGCACATACAATGTTTCAAAAAAGTCACTTTCCAGAAATGTACTTTAAGAGAATTAAAGTGGTTGTACATACTTTTTCAGTTCTCTCTGCTACATTCCTCCATGTATAAAAGGTCTTCACTTTGTTATGAACACTTTCTGGAGATGGCAGTTTTCCTGATCTGAGCTGGGCAATTGCCTTTTCTAGTCCATCACACAAAGACTTCACGGAAGGTTCACATAAAATAATGAGATCTTCTGGAAGCACCTCAGGAATCCCACCAACTCTTGTACTCACAACCTTTGAAAGAAACAAAAGAATTACTACATGCACTGCATAACAATAAAATACAGTGATGATAATGCTGTTTCACTGTTCAGATGTAACATTATCAAAGAGAAAAAGAGAAAAAAAAAACCAATACAACTGGTTGCCATGAAGGCAAAGACTGATGCCCTATTTTGGGAGTTTTACCTGCATGAGAACTAAAGGTATAAGCCCTAGAAAAGACCTAGGGCAACAAATTACTTTTAATGATGTTCAGAATTATTTGATTACATGGTAACACAAAAGATGGTCCAGTGAGTGATTAAGGAGACATTTTCCCTAAAGGTGTTTCTCACAGTAGAAAACTATGTGCAACTAGATTTTGGACCTTTTCTCCATAGACCCTCACAACAACTGTTGCCTCTACTTGTGGATAATAGTTTTACCACATCTACCTTCAGTTTATAGTTTCTAGGCTGAACCTTTGTAAGAATTTCTTTAGAACTTCAGTAACCTGAATTATTTTTAAAGCTACAACTTGTGTTCTCTAATCATTTCTAGCAGGCAACTGTAAGAAAACCACAGAGCTTCCAACCCCTAGAGTGGAAAATAGATGACCGGGGAATGAACAGTGTTTACACTAAGCCAAGGACTCTTCAGCTTCTCATGCAGCTCTACTAGCAAGAAGGGGGGTGTACATAAGAAGGTAGGATAGGACAAAAATCAAGACAGCTGACCCAAAATGGCCAATATATTTGATATTCCATACCACATGACATCATCTTGAACAATAAAACATAGAGGAGTTGGTGGAGGGGGCAACCATTGCTACAAGACAAGCAATGTGTATCACTTGTGGGCTTTTTTTTTCTCCTTTTTCTTGCCCGTTCAACAATCTTTCTCTTCACTCAGAAGTTCTATCTTTTTCCCCCACCCATTTTCTCTCCCATCCCACTGGGGCTTAGCTACCTGCTGGGTTAAATCATTAGATACTTCATCAGTTTGTCTTTTAAAAAGTTTCTTCAGGTTTTAATGTGAGGACCTCAGTTCCTTATAACTGTTGATTAACTTTTTCTTTTAGCTGTCAATCTATAAATTGAGCTGTCTATTAGCCAGAAAGGACTTGTAATGTGATAGCTCCAGTGTCTCCTCTCTCCTCCTAATTTGAATGCCTGCATTCAGCTGAAGTAAGACGCTGTATGTCAGACCTTGATGCAGAGGGAAAATAGTCATCAAACAATGGTTTAGTTTGGTAGTTTAGTATGTCCAACTGACCAGCCACCTATGGTCCTAAGCCATTTTTCAGGAGCTCCTCAATAAGCAGAGTCAAAGTAAGTCTTCATGAACATCAACTACCCTTCAATCTGTAATATCAGTACATACATAGTAACACTGTGAAGAGATAGTCTGGTTAATTCAAACTGAAAGTTAGCAGATGTGCCTGTATTCTTAACTCTACTGCAAGTTTCATGAATTTTGATTGAAATGGATACATGCATTCTAGACAGTTGAGGTTTTTGTTTGCCTGTTTGTTTTACCTGTAAACCACAGCTTGCTGCTTCCACAATTGCCATACAGAAGGCTTCAGTGAGAGAAGTGTTGAGAAAAATGTGACCCTGGACTAGAACATCTCGAACATCCTGGTGTTCCAAGGCTCCTAGGAGACGTACCCTGTATATACGAAAAAATACAAGATAAACACTGGATTTGTGCTGTAATAGTTCTGTAAAATGTTAAACGTTGTGGTTTAACCTGGCAGGTGGCTGAGTACCCCATAGTCATTTGCTCATTCTCCCAAATCCCAGTGGGGTGGGGGAGAGAATGGAAAAAAAATACAAAAGTAGAAACTTGGAAGTTGAGATCAAACTATTTACTAAGGTAGAGAAAAGAAAAAGGATAATAGTTATGACTACATATATATATTAATACATATGAATGGATATTGCAAGTAGTGCACAAGCAATTGCTCATCACCCCTCAACCAATGTTCAGCTAGTCCCTGAGCAGTGGAAGAGAGAGAGATGAACTCCCACCCCCTTCAAGACTCCATCTGCATGATGTCATATCGTATGGAAATCCCTTTGGCCAGTTTAAGTCAGCTGTCCTAATTCTCTTCCTTCCCCGCTCCTTGGGCCCTTCGCTGAGAACAGCCTTGGCTCTGTACAACACTACTCAGAAGCACTTATAAAAATCAGTACTTTATCAATATTGTTTTTCTCCTAGAAACAAAACATAGCATTATACCAGACACTATGAAGAACACAATTCCGTCCCAGCTGAAAATAAGACACATACATACTGAAAAATGAGTTCCAGTCATACACACATATAGAGAGGGAAGCAACGCAGACACCTTGTTCCATTTTCTCTAAATCTTGATCAACAATTAAGAAATACAAGACTCTCTTGCTTTTTTTCCAGACAAAGTTGGTGGAGAAGGAGTTGCCCCATTTTGTTTTAAGAGCAACCACCTTCAAAATACTACTGGCTGATCCTTCTAGCTTTTTACAAGAACTCAGCTTCACAGAATTCATAATAAAGATTAGTGTGCCTTTCTGTGTTTAGATGCATTATCTGAATTTTCAGCATGAGGTGTGACCACTGTCAAAGGCCAAAATTAAAAAAAAAAAAAAAAAAAAAAAATTAGAACATCAAAGATCAGAGCCTATCACTCTGGAGAGGTACTAGAAAATCAGAAGAAGGAAAAAGGTACTAGAAAACCAGAAGAAAGAAAAACAGAACTGAAAAACAAACAAATAAGTATATTTCATACCAGACAGGAGCAGATGGAAGAATTACTGATTGAAGTACAGTACAGATACTGGAAAATTAAGAACCTGGTACTTGCTATATAAAAAACTACCTTTGAACAACAACAAAGAAATATTTACAGACATCACAGAAACATTTGGTAACATTTACTCGAACGAACATGTCTCTAGCACCACAGGAAGACATACTAAATAAGTCCTGGCCTGAAGAGTTTCATACTGAAATTAAAAGAGTTCAAGAAAATAAAGTAGAGCAATGGCAAGGAGGAAGCTTCCAGAATTATTAGCAATTATTCCCACAGACAGTATAAGCAACACATTCTCACATAGCAACATAAAGTAGCCATCTAACAGTTCATGCCACATAGTGATACTGCAAGTACATTAATAGTGTGATAAATTCAGATTATCTCTGACTCAAGACAAGGTTCACACCAGGTCAACTTGCAAGATCATAGTTCAACTCTACAAGTTCTCAGTTAGTGCTTGATCTTTCTACCTTCCCTTCTCCAGCCTCAAGTTTTTGAGGGAAGAAGGCAAGGAGCTGCTGTCTTTCCTACCTCTTAAGTACAGTGATTAGAAACATACTCAGAACAAACCTGTCATGTAGCTGGTATCTTTCCCGCACTTCTTCGAGTACAATTCGTTTTGGTCCTTCTCCTCCAACTAGGAAATGTAACTCTGGATACTTCTGACAGAGCTCAGGAATTATACCACTAAGCAAATCTATACCTAAGAACATAAAATAGAAGGCAAGATGTTATTGTATTGGATATTAGAAGTTACACCATTATGCAAATCAACACCTAAGAGCATAAAATGTAGGACAAGCCATTACTGTAAAAGCACTTACCACGATGTAGCCTACTGCTACATTCCCCCTTGTCTTATCACTATTTGCCCATGTAAAAAGACGCTCTCCCTCCTGTTATATACTCCTCTCACGCACTGGAAGGCCACAGTGAGGTCACCCCAGAGCCTTCTCTTCTCCAGGTTGAACAAGCCCAACTCCATCAGCCTTTCTTCATAGGAGAGGTGCTCCAGCCCTGTAAGCATCCTCATGGTCTCCCCTATACCCAATCCAAAAGCTGCACATCTTTCCTGTGCTGGAAGTGCATCCAGGCCTGGGTACACTAAGGTAGTAAAGTAACATAAGCCAAGCTTTGCACTTTGCAAATTTCAGTTTACAAATCTTCTCTATCAGAGAAGAAATATAACTCTGAATCCAACATGAGCAAATGAGAATGATGACCAAAATCAACATTTTTTGCTACCGTTACCTTTTCTGTAAACAAGCCTGCTGACCACCACGATCGTTACAGTGCTGTCATCTCTCCTAGACGGGTCTGGGGTGAAGTCGGTGGGATCCACAGCATTGGGGATGACGGAGACGATGCGGGGGTCCAATGCCGCTCGCAGCACCGTGTTCTCCTTACTGGTGTAAGAGACGCAGATGATGTGGTTCGTATCGCACAGGGACACGGTCAGGAGTTTGTTGGTGAGCACAGAGCTGACATCCGCAAAGCCAAAGAGCGAGTGGTCCGTGAACACCGTGCGCAGCCCCATGGTCTTGGCATGGAAGAGCGCGTCATGAGCCATGGCCGAGAAGGAGCTGTGGGCATGGACGATGGTGACTCGCTCCCGCACAAAGATGTACCTGAGCAGAGGCAGGCTGTGGAAAAGCGTGGTGGCGGTGGACTGGTTGTACATCACCCTGAGGGGCAGGTAGTACACCTTCAGCCCGTTGGTCAGGTAGCGGATGCCTTTACGGCCGCCGTAGGCGTGGGTGACCACCAGCACCTTGTGGCCGCGCTCGATGAGGCACTGTGACAGCTGGTAGATGTGGCTCTCCACGCCGCCCATGTTGGGGTAGAAGAAGTCCGACACCATGCAGACGCTCTGCGCTCTCCCTGCCGCCATCCTCCCGCCGGGGCAACGACCAGGAGCCATCACTCCCTGCCGGCCGCACGTCGGACCCCCACGGGCCCCTCGCCATCGCTGGGCCCGGCCATCTCCCACGCGCAGGCCGCGCCGACCGCGCTACCGGCGGGGGGGGCGGCCGTCGCGGGCCCTTTAAGAGCGCGCTCACCTCGAGCAGCCGCCACCCGCCTCGCAGGGGGGCGCGCGCACGTACCTGCCGCCCGCCGCCGCTCGCTGGGCGCTGCCCGCCGTCTTCCCATTTCCGGGTACGGCCGCGTCACCACGGTAACCGCGCGGCTGTCTCGCCCGCTCCCCGCAGCCGAGCCTCGGCCAATCGCCGCCCGCAGCCGCGTCACGCGGGAAAAGAAGCGACCAATGGGAGCCGGCTGCGAGCGTCGGGAGGGTGGCGGTGGTGGTGGGAAGGGCCGCGGTGGAGGCGGTGCTGGTTTCGTTTCTTCCCTTTGGGCACCTTGTGTGTGAGGAGTCACCGTCCCATACTATTCGTACTCCGCTCTGGCGACCTTTCCACAGTCGTTACCCAGACAGGGCACCGAGGTGTCCTAGGGCAGTTAGGTTGTTCTGTGAGATGAGGAGGGAAGGACTTAGAGCTGCAGGCCTCAGATCAGCCATTCTCATGTTAGATGGGCAGTGGGATGCTGCATCCCCTCACCTCAAACAACGCCGTGTGCTGCGGTTAGAGGTCTGCCTTAATTACTGTTAGAAAAGCTTGCATGCTACAAGGCAAGCCGATGGAAAAGAAGTTAACTGTAGGCTGTTGTAAGATGAAGAGCTACCTTAAGGTTCCGAAGGTCTTACACCATTCCCAAGAGGAGAAGCTCTTGTGACTCACTTTTGGTCTGTGTTATTCGCAGTAGGAACTCCCAAAATGTTCTCAAATCTTGTTGCACATCCCACTGGTAAGTGAAAATAAAAACATAGTTGGAAATGGTCCAGAAAGTGTCCAGTTTGGGAAACAGCTGAGTAGCATGACATGCTCTGACACTCTGAGCTGGCATCACTGGGCTGAGCCTTACTTATCTTCTCAATGAGCTTTGGAATCAGCAGTTACCAGTTCATTGCTGGCTTGTCAATTGCTGGCTGCCAAGACTGGATGTTATCTCAACAAGCTAGAGCTGTTCATGACTTTGTTTTATTGTTCCCAATATTTTCCTTGGCAGCTGATTCTCCTTGCAAAGATTTCTGGTATGAATTTTGTCGGATGCAATGCTATCATCACTCCTATGCAAGTATCTATGGCATGAGCTGACCTAGGCCACGGTGCTGGTTGGATTCCAGGTTGGGTTAAAGCTTGGACTGACATAGTTTGGGGGTACTGATCACAAGAAAGAAAAAGGAAGAAATCAGGTCCTTTATTTTGAAACTGGAAGAGTTGAAAGGCGTTGGTGTGTTGAATAAGAAAACCATTGCTCATTCTTTGAGTCTTTTCCAGTGTTGAGAAAGGTGAGGCTGGTATTGGTACATCTGACCTCGTCATCAAGTGCTCCGCCTGGGTGGAACGCCTGGTGGGAACCTGAATTTCATGATATAATTGTACTGTGAAAAGAGCCAGGGGAGCGGGAGGCCATGGGGATCCTAGTTCTCAGCATAAACTGGAGCCTGGATGTAAGCAGTTTGCCCTAAATAAAGTCCAAGGGAAAAAAAAAAAAAAAAAAAAAAAAAAGTTGTGCAAAACAAGGAGAAAAGCACTTAGAGGTACTCAGGTACAGCACCCTGATAAATTCTGGTATTATCTTGCTTTGGGGTCAGGTCAGGTCTGCCCTGAAGAATCAAGCTGTACTGTTCACTGCCATTCTACTTAGAAAAACAACTTTTTTTTTTTTGTTAAACTGTCTCAAAAACAACTTTTTTTTTTTTTCTTTCTGGACTAGCTATTTCTAATATCAGACTCCTTGTACTCTGTATAAAGAAATCATACTTCTTGATATGCAGCTTAGAAAATCCAAAGATGTATCGTAGCTGATATACAATGCAGCAACCCCTCTCATCAGCAGAAGTGGAGTCTGTTGTGACCCATAAGCTAATGCTGACCACTGTGCAAATCACGAATGCTGACATTGACCTGCAAAACATTCCACAGGAGACACCCACTTCTTCTCAGAAACCGCATTTTATGCCATAGCAGCTATGATTTTTTTGGCCCTCTGTTTGTCTGAAGTTTAGAGAGAATTCAGTGCTTTCTCAGCAATTGGCCGTAAGCTCTGGAATGCCTTTCTGAAGGAGGTCAGGAAAAGTATTATGGTGAAGCTTCCCTGCCTCTGAACTTGCATGTTAAGTTTGA
Source organism: Lagopus leucura (assembly GCF_019238085.1). NCBI lineage: Eukaryota > Metazoa > Chordata > Aves > Galliformes > Phasianidae > Lagopus > Lagopus leucura. Next base: position 58,052,231 of record NW_024962262.1, read on the forward strand.
TGTTCTGACATCTGTATTCTGCATTAAACATCCAGCTATGTTTATTGTCATATCTTCAGATCTGTCACCTTGTACCAGCAAGGTCCTCCCACTGTCATGTTCAAACAGTCCATTTGAATCAAATCAAATCCATTTGAATCAATAATTCAAGAATCAAATCTTGAAACCAAGTAAGAGATATCTGGAAGCAGCCCAACGCTCTGAAAAAACAGAATGCTTTAGTTTCTGACCCTACTGGAATTACATGTGCTCCAAAATGAGGAGGAAAGCAATATATGGAATCTTCGTCTTGAAGGAAAAGATGAGCTGTCCTTCTGTTTTCTTTGTTTTATATGGTAAATCGGTGGAGCCCATCGCTTCTCTTAAGACTCCTGCGAAGTAAGGGCCCAACTGTTTACTTCAGCAGTTATTTTCTGTTGTTGGAATTCAAAAAGGATTTAACAAGTTTCAATATTACCTTAAAAAATTTAGTTGTGTATGGTTTCTACTGTATGTAGCTAATCCCCTACCTGACTACAATACCACCCACAGAACAGGCAAGAAAATAGATGGCTTTCTCATACAAGCACTAGTGTATTCTTGTGGTTTCATATTCTTGAAACTCTTTGCAGCCAGATGAGGTGATACCGATACACTTTTTCAAGTAAAAGTTTCAAGTCAAAAGGTTAGCAAGCTGCGGTGCAGTTCATGAAGGAAATGGCCCTTGACTACAAACTGTAAAACAAGGGCTTCTTTTCTAAGGCAGATTTCACTCTTAGACATAGAAAGTATATTTGATTTCCATTTGGCAGGCACATCTCCCTCCCAAGCAGCATATCTAAGGCAGGTGAATGAATTTGCTAATAAAAATGAGTTGATCAACTGCTCTGTGTCTGTTAGGTCTCACATCTGTGCTCCTAAGGCACATCCTGAAGTCTTGATTTCTCATTAGCTTTCTGTGTATGTCAGTTCTCTCCCATCCAAGAGCCCAGGTCCTCTTGCTGCTCAAATCAGGACAATGCAGATGGGGAAGGGTAGGAGGGTTTGGGAGCAGTTGGGATGAATTTGCCCAGGAGTAGCTTTCAGTCTCCCAAGATTACACACAGGTCATGTCTCCATCCTTACAAGCACAGGACAGTTGCTCACAGTGGTGACAGTTGCTGTGGATAATCCTCTTTTGCCCAACCAAAATATTTCACTATTTCAATTTAGGGACCATTTCAATGCCCCAGTCATTGGAAACAGAGCCAGGTTGCTGGATGCTTTCTGCCAGTGACCAGCTTATGGGCTCCCTGTACGGTAGATAAAAATTCCTGGACAAACAATGCAAGCGATGACTGGGCTCTCTATGACAGTTCAAATCAGTCAGAAATATGGGTCAGCTTTCTACCAGTAAACTGTACAGATGTCACCTGTAGGCATCATACAATCAGTATCAGCTCTCTTGTCAAGTAATCTGACTAAAGCAACAGAAATGCAGCCACGTGACAGTGTCTGATCTAGATCAAATATGGTACAGTATCTGATATTAATTGCTATGAAGCTGCAACCTGTTGACTAGACTAGACTTGTGTTTTTTTTATTAGTTTTGCTAAACTTTATATAATTGCAGATCTGAATTACGCTTACTGCAGCCTTAAGGTCAAGTGCTGTAACGTTTGCACATCAGGTGTGTAAGAAGGCCTGTCATCTGTTTGTACCTTTAATTAGACCTTGACAACCTAATTAAAAAAAAAAAATAAAATCCTGGGAATGTATCATCAAATATTCAATAAAAACTGAAGTGCCAGAACTTATGTAGTTCCGGTATTAAAATGCTAACAAGATAGTTTTAATTGAAAGGTAAGTCAAAGGACTTAGTAGAGGAAAAATAGTGCAGTAACAACAGCAGGTGGAGCTATTGGAAACTTAAAATATTGGTGCTGGTTGAGATGCAAAATACTGGCTGTGCAAAGTTCAAGACCATGCGCATAGTATGTTTTATTTCCTGCTACTAATGCTCCTCTTACATACGTGCTCAAAAATGTTATCAGCACTGCTCTTTCTGTTTATGGTGCCCATTATTGTAGTACCTGCTTTTTACATAGCTTACCTGCTTTTTACATAGTTTGAAATAACACTGTCTTTTTTTCTCATATAAAAAAAACCAACAGCAACAAAAACAACAAGAAACAATGTTTTTATACTTGATATCTGGATTTAAACTATAAAGTAAGTGTAATTTGATGTGCATATACTTTAAAATCTACCAAATTAAACAAATTTTCTTTAACTTGGTAGCTTTAGTGTAGCCTTACAAGGCAAACTGTCTGGAGGAAGCAGTAATTTTTATTTGACCATTAGAAGTGGCAAAACTTAGAGCAGTTTTCAGACACACAAAGTCTTTGTGAGGTTTGAAATGAAAGCCACAAGCTTCAAGCTTTACACAGGCTGGAAACAACTGCTGTGAGTGTAATTTAATTAATGTGGAGCAGAGCAAGATAAGGTGATTGGCCTCCAGGGGACAGGTAGGGAGGATAATCAATCATTAGCTGTGAAAGCTTTAGGACAGAACTGTGGATGGTTTTCAAATGGTGTGCATAGTAAAATGCCAGAAGAGAGAGAAACAAGATGACTTTAAAGAGTTTTTCATGATACTCCTTTGTAATTGAGTTACAGGAAAACATTGCTGTTTATTATGGGGTTAGCACTGATAAGAAGTTTTGCATAGTTCTTGCGAATATGTTGAGCTTTTCCTTGTGTTTCATGACTTGTATTGTTTTATTCTGCAAAGTGAAGCTACATAAGAGCAATGCAACCACATTTCAGCATTCATACATGAATCTGAACAGCTAGCTCATTCATTCAGAGTAAGAAAAGCTTTCCCAAGAAAGAAGAACAAAGGAGGCACATGAGTCTGCTCAGACAGGCAGATCAGGGATTAAGGGGTAGTTCTGGATAAATACTTTACCATGGAGTCACTTAGCAGAGTGTGATGAGTTGCTCTGGTTATTCTGCATCAGTTTCAGCTGAACTGCTGAAATTAAGCCACACACTAGCAATACAGTCCTTGCCAATTAAAAATACAATTTTGCAAAACAAGTAGGGGCAGAAGACTAGGTGATACTATTTTGTCAATTTGTAATTACTCTTAATCTGATATTTTTGATATTCTCATTCATATATTTTTAAATACGTAGCATATGCCAATGGGGACTAGAATAACAGCGACTAGAATAAAATTCTTCAGCCATAAATATTGTAAAGGTAGCCTTTGATGTTTAGGATATGAAAGATCTTGCCCTAAGTCATGAACTGTCAATGCTTTCAACCTGGGAGAATCTTTCACTTTGAATTGTATTGTAAATTATAGTAAAATTGAAAATAAAGAAGACTGCTAATGGAATGGAAGTCAACATACAAACCAAGCTATAACAGCATCTTTTTATGTACTTATTTTGCTTTATTGGCTAAAACAGCCATTTCCTTTTAAGTTAATTTAAAACAGACATTCTCCCCCCTGGAGTGAAAAGGTTTTATTGAAGTTTTGAGTAAATGCTGATGTTGGAGTCTGACAGAAATAAAATGAATGGCAGTACATCATTTATAACCCCTGACTTGTTTCTTTTTTAATGAATAGTGTAATAAAGGAGAACACAGATCCACTTGTTCTGGTAACCACCTCATACTTCCCCAGAGGCTGATTCATTCAGTGAGTCCAAAATTAGAAGGTGACAGCGTTCATCATATTTTGAAGCTGAAAAGCATTTATCAGTTACTTAGAAAATACAAATGGAACTGGCGGCTAAAGGAGCTTCCTCAAGCATTTGTTTTGTTTTGCATTTTGGGTTTCCTTTTCCTTTTATTTTTACACTACTATAAATCAAAGTAACTATCAATTTAAATATCTTAAGTCCTGGCTTCAAGTTGTACATGAAAACAAAACACAGATTCTTTTTTATTTTTTTTTCTACACAAAATGTGCAGACAAGGGAAGCACTAGAGAACTGCATGGTGAGTAAAGGCACTCGTGGGAAGAATGGCTGGAAAACAGGGAAGGATTTTAAGAGTCAGCTGGACCTGATGCCCAAAGGATACTTACAAATGGATCTGTTTGCAGTGACTGTAAGTGTGATGGGATTTATATATGCCCTGTCAAACTTCCTATGAATAATGCTGGTTATAAGCAATGTCACAGTATGTAACATATGACAAATTCCGAAGTAAAGGGGGCAGATTTTCTTGATATTCTTCAGTATCATCAGCATTTTGTGTGATCATATGTACCTCTGTAATGTAGAGGTCAAGTAGAGTTTTTACATGTAGATGAAGTTCTCCTGATTCTTTCGAACACAATATATTACTCATTCATTCTTTTTTTCTTGTCCCCTCCTTATGAAAAGCATATGCAAGCTTGAAAGCTAGCTACTCATGAAAACTTTAGAAAATTCATATGCATTTGATTCAGAATTAATTATCATTTTTTTAAGTATTCCCATTCCTATTATACAAATGGATATACAGAGGCTATAATCCAAGTGTTGCATTAAAGATGTCCCTCATTATATAAAAATTAAGGCACACCATAACAGGAAATTTTGGCTTTATTTTTGTGGCTATGAAACCTGTAAATCATGTCCATATGTTTAAAAAGCAAGTCATGCTGAACACAGTAATAAAAGGCATTTCAAACTTCAAACAGAATGTTTCTGTTCAGTAACCTTCCCTCTGAGAAGGTCATTTAGTCATAAGTTAAAAGCTAATGACATCAGTCAAAAACCAGATCTGCCATGAATTTTACGTATCCCATTTAGGCCTTCTGAGTTTTTATATTAAATCTCTGCAATTAAATTCTGATGTATTGATATGAGAGACAACATAAAGCATTTCTATTTTCAAGTGTATTGAATACTAATTTCTAAGTCCTTCCTTATGCAGAAGCCCGTAGGAGGGGAAGGATGGCCAGTGCTCATATTCCAAGGCATTAACCTGTGTGATTATAGAAAGGTATTCTCATGTTCTGTGAGGGAATCTGGCTAATTCAGAGTGCTTGGATGCCTCTGCTTTGCCACGCAGCACAGTGCCGTATGTTAGGTGAAATGAGGAGTTGCATCCATCCTGCTGATTTTCAAAGGAAGGCTGCGGGGCTTTTAAACACCATTTCTAGCTCCTTAGCGATTGCTTTAAGACCCTTCTGGAATTGGAGCAGACTTATTTGTCTCTCAGGTTGAAGTGGCTCTGTTTTTGAGGGGGGGGAGAGCGGGAGAAAGAAAACATATTCACTAGGCAGATCAGAAAGCTGAGGAAGCTCTGCAGATCAGCATTGACAAAGATTCAGGCATAATTAATACAGGTTTCTAACTGCTGAATTTCTCTCACTCTTTCCAGATGTCACTTAAAGTCAGACCCCTGCACATCCAGAGGGCATCTTCTCATCCTGTCTTTTTATGTCAGTACAGCTCTACTGACTTCAGGAATTATTCATTTGTAAGTCTAGCAGGTTTCCACTTAAATTTAGCCTGTGGAAATGCATTCATTTTCCAATTGCTGTGTTGTTAAATGACACTATAAACTACTGCCCATGGGCAATGGGGCGTAGTAGAGGAATATATGTTAGCTTTCTTAACGCTTAAGAATTCAGCTTGATGTACAGTTTTGGACAAAGGAGTTTTGTTGCTCCACGAGCCACTAGTGCAATCAGTTAATTGTGTCTGGTTGAGCATGAAGTGCTTGGGCTTGCAAAGCATCATGCCTCTGTTGCTCTTCATCTTTTTGAGGAATGTGCTAATGGTGCAATCAACCACAGGGTCAGTAACCTCAACTGTGAGTGAGGTGAAAAGTGATGGGGTAGTTTGTTCCATCTAAACACCTTTAAGCTTCACTTAAAGGAGTGTAAGGGTGAGCTTTACTGCCCAGCTTGTTCACCTTGATTTGCACTGGGGTCCCATTCTCCTTGTCTGTGCATAGTGTGGATCAGTTGCACGTGGCCTAAGCTGTGGAGGAATCTCCTCATTGAAGAGTCTACCGTAGAGAAGGAGATGGCCCTGCTGCAGGGCTTCACTTTGTGCAGTCACGTGTCAGAACACATTGTTTGGTGAGATGTCCCCAGGCCACTTCCCAGCGTGGTTAACAAAACCAGTCTGCCAGTGTATTTGTACAGACCTAGATCACAAGATTATTTGGAGGGCACTTGAAGCAGTCATCCAGTGTCCCACTTTAAGTGCTTTATTCAGAGAGAAGATATATTACATTGTAGTGCTTTCTCCAACAGCTCAGTCCACCTTACATGGCTGGGCTCTAATTTTATTTTGAAGAAAACTGTTTTTCCCTATATAAATTAAAACAAGACATCAAAAGCCATTTTCCTTTCCACATGTTGTGTCAACATTTCCATCTCTGTTGCAGTTGTTTAATTTCCTCTGTTCCCTCTGTTCAAACTGCAGTAAAGAATTGGAGAATTCAGCAAAGGGAAAGAAACGATTCCGTCATCAACACCACCACTTGCAGTTCAGGACTGCTGCTTACAATATTTTGTCTGAAACCAGATTTCATTGGTCCAGAAAATAATACTGCCCTTATACTTGTTTTAGTCAAAACACTGTTATTCAAGCCTCACGCTGGTGAAAAGAATTTCAGTGCAAAGGACATATTTTCATACCATTGTAGGCCAAAAAAAAAACCACCCAGCTTCTCCTTCAGAAAATTGCTGAACAGTTAGTACTAGTGTGGCTGCTATCCCCTTAGGGAGGCTAACATGCTACAACAGGAACAAATAAATAAATCACACATGCCTGTCAGGCAGACATGGGAAAAATGATTCTTCTTTACTGAAATTATTGGACTTAGTGACCTTGTGTCTACCAGCGTTTGGGCAGGAGCCAGTCCCAGAGGGACAAACATAGAAAGGCTGTGCATGAGGTGGCTTTTGGTTTTTGCTTAACTTCTTTTTGTTTGGCACAGTTTTAAAATAACAGAGATACAAAACAAAAACAAAAAACAAAAAAACAAAAAAAAAAACCCCACAAAAGCACTTGAATAACTGATGTATTTATTTTCTTATATACAATTAAATATGGCACATCTGACAGTAGTTGTACAATAAATTCAAAATGATAATTAAAGCTGGACAGTAGATCAAATAACTCAGTGCTGACCCTATTAGAAACCAAATCTTGCACACTGAATTTCTGAAGAAAGTTTTACCCTACAGTTGCATTAGCTAAGGATTCAGAGGCTAAGATTATCTAGTCTCAATTTCTGAAAGTCTGGCTGTTGACTGTGACTGTTACCAATACACCAGCTTCATCTTCCGTAGCATGACACTGAAGTGGCTCTTTCTGCTCTTACTTCCACATAGACAGAATTTCATCAGTTGCTTTTACCTCTTAGAGGACAGTTATCAATGCCCCAGAGGATTGACCTGCAATTAGTGATTACTCTAATAAATAAATGCAGACTGGATTCATTCTTCTGCTGTTAATGTGGAAGATGTTCATTTTTACTACTGTTTGAAAGTCATTGACAGCTACTTTGCAAAGCAGTGGATTTCTGGAGAACTGGAGAAGCTGAGTCAAGGATTTTCTTTGCTTTGAGACCCATGAGAATTTCTCTTCTCCTTTGGACATCGACAATGCCTGGGACATGTTGGCTTTGCAGTTGGGCATGTTCTGGGTTGGGATGGACATTTGTCCTCACAGCTGTTTGATAAAGGAGAAAAAAAGCAAAAAAGAGAGAAGGATTTTAATATGATATTCTTCACTGTTACATTCCTCAACTTTTTCATCACTGGACACAGCAGTGTTCTCACACCTGGGACAATGCTGACACCATGTGATACAGGGAGAAAAGACTTTGTTGTTGGATACTGCTGTCCTCAAGTTTTATGAAGTACTTTTGCTCACTGATGCTTCAGCTTTTGTTCTCCAGGACTAACAAGCATGCAAATCTGGCATAGAATTACTGTGTACAGATTACAGTCATTTCTAGAACCTAAACATATGTAAACAAATAATAGCATTGATATCCTCCTGCATCCAAAACTCATAAATGACTGAGTCTTTGATGATGTTTCAACTCTACTGATTCTTTTAACTATGTTACAGTTGTTGACAACTATTTTATGCCTGTCTTTATTTTCAGAGCTCAATCTAAAGATGCAGATGTTCCTCCTTCCACAGTTTCCTCTCCATTAATGAATCTAAGAGGTCTGTGACAATGGACTGTATGGGTGACCACTCAGCAAACTGCAGTTCTGCTTTAATAACCAGTGAAACTCAACTCTTGAGTTTCTATTTATAAGCTTTCAGACTGCATACTTGCATGCTCTTGGATCTGTACACATGACAAGGGCTCTATGAAAACAAACAAACAAACAACAACAACAAAAAAACTATTGCATGAAAAAAGAGTACTTTATATTTTCTACTTATGTTTTGCCAAAGAATCCTCAAAACTAGTTACTCAAAGGGATTAGGGGAATGCACTGAATGTAACAGTCCCAGAATGATTTTCCTGCTTCCCCATGCTATCAGTTGAATGGCTTTGTATATGTACAAAATTTCATTAGCTCTAGTAAATCATTTGAGGACAAACATGGTGAATAATGAGCTACATGATGTGGGTGTTAATCTAGGGTACCTTTGCCCCTAGAAGTATGTGAGACTGCATTGGGTTATCACAGAGAACACAGAGTGGTTTTGGACACCCTAGAAAATGCAAGACTCAGTACCTCACTGTAAATCGTCTTGGTAACATAGTAATTTCAAGTGTAGCACAGTTTTAGCAGTCATTCCCTTAAAATTAGGAGAAAAATAATGAATACACACAGTTGAGTAGCATCCTTGTTCATATTTCTCAAAACATTAAATATCTTATACTCCTTCTATCTCCTGTCTATTATTATTATTATTACATCCATAATTGCAGCAAGTGATTCTGTACTGGATGGCAATCCTATCTAATTCAGCACTTGCAACTCCAGCATCTACATAGGCTAATTCAGACCTTGCAGTATAGCCACTGAGTGGCAAGGAGCACTTACCTACAGGTTTCGGCATGAAATATCTTGTGTTTCTGAGCACAGCTTTCCTGGTTCTCTCTACACAGATAGCAGCTGCAGTTCTCTTTACTTTGAAAGAAGTCTGTGGGACACTTCTGCCTGCAGATGCATTCACAATTTTCTTCATCAAATTCCATGTATTGTCCACACATAGCCAGCTCAGCAAGAGGAGGAAGCCCTGCAATAGCAAGTACAACTTTCAGCAATAAGCTTTACATGGTTAAATTCTGCTCTGGAAGAGGCTGGCTCTTTTGCTGCAGCCAAAAGGGCTCATGTACTCTCTAATTTATTTTGGTCTTCTGTTGTAACTTACATTGCAGAGAAGATCTTTTCAGCTTTTTCAGGACAGGAGTGGGCTGATTGTTTCACTAATACTGCTATTTCTTATGGGTTGAACCCTGCATAAAAGTACTTTATTTTTGGGATGCATATTAGAAGTGCCAAATGTTAGGTTTTGGGACACAGGCATGCTTACAAGAGAGCAGATTTCAAAAAGAAAGTTCCCAGGATTTAGTGTATACCCCTCGCAAAGCTGCCTATCCACACAAACTAGCATACTCACTGTTCAACGTACTTCGCTATTCCCACACTTTGTTGCAGAATTTTTGCAGAAGTAATACTATGTCTAGTGAGATGTAATCCAGTCTAGTACTTCAATAAGCAACATATGCACACTTGTCAGTTAAAGGAAGGAGAAAATACTCTGTTTCAGAAACAAACCCCAGCCAAGCAAACACACTGTCTAATACTTCATCTGTCTTCCTTCAAAATACACATCTGGACTATAGTATGAGGTTAATCCTAGAAAAAAAGGGAATATATTTTCTGAAAGCCACATTAAAATGCTGGCAGCACATCACTGGTTAAAGGTCGTGGCTTATAATGTGTCAGTGGGAAGATAATTTCCTGTAATTTTACAATTAACTATTGGATTTAACCTATGGAATGTGGAATGTAACCTGTGTCCATGACCTCTGCAACCTGAGCTCTGATCTTACTGACCAGAACGGGCCTGTACACTACTTGAAAGAAACCTTCATTATTATTTGCTTAATGATGGAAAACTAATATTCAAAAACTTAAAAAGAAAGAAGAAGGAAAGGAATCTGCCACAAATTCTTGGAAAACAAACCACTTCCTTGGGGTGATAAAGCTTGGCATGTACGAGTGTTTCAGCCTTGCTTCATTTCAACATCAAAGGCAGATCTTAAGTTATTTTATTCCAGCCACAGCCAAACCCATTGTGCTTCACAGAATGATATTTTATCTGAGGAAATATTGAGTTTATGTCAACAAAAGCTATAATTTAACAAGCCACAGACTCTAATCTCCAAGCTGACCTTACAAAAGGCTAAGAGCAAAGAGGAATCTGGCTATTCAGTGTCCTTTGGACATACTCTGATATATGGTGTACTAATTCTTTCTTGAGTGGAAAGCCTAACTTGAGCTTAACTACTTTACTTGATGGCCAAATGAGCTGATTCAGAATGAGAGCAGATCCTACAGGAAAAAAAAAAAGCAACATGAAACTGATCTATTAGCCTTACAACATCTTAATCAACAGAGCACTTCATGAAATTATTAGATTCTAGCTTAGCTTGCTTTCCAGCTTTTTTTTACGGTTGCCTTGGTTTATTGTTTTGTTTGCTGAGTGCAGTTTAAATCAGATGGGCAAAGCTTCCTTCTGCGTCCATCTGCTCTACTGCTGTCATGTTTTTACTTCAACCAGCACAATTTCCTAAGAAAATCATGCGTTGTTTTTTTTTTGTTTGTTTGTATTATTTGTTTATTTTTAATTTTATTCAGGCCATGGGGAAATTTTAACTTTTTTCCTAAAACTTACTGCCAGTAGGTGTCTTTAGACTTACACAGTTCCCTCACAGAATATTTCCTGCAAATTTATTTGACAGTAAAGTTTTCCAGGAAAAGCAGAGAGAGAAAAGAAGTACAGAACACTTGCATTAATTTTACCCTCTTCCATTTCCTTCTACAGACCAGAAAGGGTACACTTGCATACTCCTGAATATGTATGGTATATCAGTTTGAAAGTATCCTAAACATTTTAATATAATCATAAAGGATAATCAAATCATTTCAAAGGTCATATAACCTTTAGCAATGACTACAGCTAATAGGAGGAATTGCTTTTACCCATCTTATTCCTGATATATCTGTTCTCAAGAATGTCCCATAATGAAAATTTAAGACTTTCCCCACAATATATTCCAAGGATAAATGGATTTCTACAGTTAAAAGGTTTTTTCATAATGTATGTTATACAATTTAAGGTTAATATAAGATTAAAAAAAAAATCAAGAATGCCCACTTCATTTAGTACATTCCTGTTTCTTATTGACTTGTTTCTAGAGGTGAAGTAAAATGTCTAAGGAAAAAATATGAGATGGGGATAAACGTACCAATGTTTATTTTCAGGCGAGTTTCTACATTGTAAGCAAGATCTGTCTAAGGATGTAGAATCAAAACTGCTCTCACAACAAGAAGTGGAACAAAGCCCATATGCAACACAAACATCCTGCAGATAATAAACAGAAGTGCTTCATTGTTAATTTAGTTTTACCTTCCCGTCTGTTTGAGTGCTGTACGTCTGCAACACATTCACATTTGTCACTATCCCAGACCCATCCATTATGGCAAAGTTTGTTCGTAAAGGGACAACTAGAAGGGGAAAAAAAAAAAAAAAAAAAAGAAAGATGGAAATTTAAAAAGTAAATATAAAGAGCAGCAGCATAGTCATTTGGTGGAATGAACCTACTGATGTTCTGCCACTGTGTGAAGCTGTGGCATCTGTGTGCATTATTGCTGCGAACAGAAAACCTTGACAATGGATGATGGGGCTGGATCTCTATTTTACAATAGGAGTAGTAGATAGAGCATATATTTCAGACTACATGCCTAAGAAGGAAATGGCAACAATTTTGCAGCTCCACTTTTTTTTTTTTTTTTTTTTTTGCTTTTTTTTCCATCTCTGCTCCACCCAGGGTACTCTTAGTCTTAGTATTCATGCCATCTATCTGTATGCTTATATATAAGTCTAGACAGAGACAGTTAACATTAAATAACCTTTTAGATGTGTTTCTAGAGTGTTTGTTGAGTTAATTTAGCAAATTCCCATCAGGATTACAGTAGTGTTTTTACCATACTTTGGAGTAAGATGTGAAATCACTTTTGGCCAAGCTCTGAACCTGGCAGATGCAAACCAAGACTGGAGGATAATTGCAAAGCCATGCTTTGCGTCACTTCTGACCCAAGGTGCTGTGAAGTAGAGTGGAGTTCTTTATGTTGACCTCAGCACTCTTTGTATGCCCTGGCTGGTTAATGTGTGAACACAGTTGCTTGTGTCAAGTCGGAAAATCTCTGCATATCTATCCAAGTAGCTCCAGTGGAGTATAGTGATAATATTTGATCTTTGAGTCCCCTTTCAAACATCTTCATGTCTTAATAACTGCAGATCCTGCTGTACTAGTCTGCTGCTTTCTGGATTCCTGTTTCCATTCAGTATTATTTACAACATCCAGTCAAAGTTTTATAATCCTGAATGATAATCAAGATAATTGGAAAACCATTTAGGATAACAGAAAGTGCAGTCACCTTTACAATGACCAAATCAGAGCAAAGCAATTTTCTTACTTCAGACAGCATAGGTAGCAAACTGTAAATGTGTTAACTTACCCATCTTCTTCTGGGTACTGGACAGATCTTCGTATGATGGTGTACTGGTGACGCTGGGTGTTTGACAAACACTTACAACCGGTGTGATTGGCAATTTTGATTGGCACAGGCTCTGGAACACTTGTCAAAGGAACCGAGATCTCAAAGAGCTAGGTGGGTGAAATAACCATTTTATTTTTTTTTTTCAGTTTCTATTTTAATATGTGAAGTCTTCCATAAAAACGTTTTATCCTTTCCCACCGTTTGCCTCACCATTGCTCTTTTTTTATCAATAGTAACTATTTATACACAGGTATAAATAAGCAGGTGGCCAGTGAATGTTCTGAAGTGAGGGATGGACTATGTCCACCAAAGTAGAAGCTTGCCAGAATGATCATACTGGTGCTATATACCCAACATTGTCCCAAATTCTTCATATGGACACTAAAATGCCTGTTGCGTATTGCTAGAGCAAGATGAAAAACATACGGACATTGCAAACTTTATTCTCAATTGTATCATCAGCTGAATCTTAACAACTTATGGAGATATTAACTGTCCTAGAGTACTCACACATTGCATCTTTAGATCCCTAACTTGATCCCCATGGCCTCCTCAGAGAAGGAAGAAACAGGAGTAAATAAAGGACACTTTAATTGGGTTCTCTTTATTGGAGAGCCTAAAGAAACAAGAAGCCTCTCTTCAGTGCATGCAAATTGATGTGATCTCTAAGAGAAAGTCCTGGTTCTTTGCGCAGCAATGTATAGGAGGTGTTCAAATTATACACAACCCCTCTGCCCTGGCAGACCAACTTCCTTCAAGCGGAAAATAAAGCGCAGGGTACTTCTCTGCATACCACCTTAGTGCTGCATCCATATTCAGCATCTGGGAAATATTCCTAGATCTTACACTTTAGATTTTTAAATTTAAGTGTCACAGTGTCTAACTTTGGGAATATCCTTCAGTGGATATTTTGCACAAGGAAAAAATACTCTCACTTATACAGGAGTAATTCTGCTGATTTTAGAGAAGTAATTCTGAGCTGACGGTAGTGTATGCAGGAGTGGAATTAAGGTGAGAACTTTTGAGGGAATGGTTATTTCAAGAGCACTAAAGAAATGCAGAATTGCAGCTTTTCAACAAACTTAGGAACTGCTGTTCAAAAACCAAGTAAGTAAATAAATACTTTTTAACCTAGGTCTCTGAGCTGATCAGATGACTTTTGTGTGTGGCCGTAAGTGCCTTCTCTTTCGGGTATGGAATTAAAACAATTAATGAGCATTGACACAAGCAGGATAGGCCCTGATTTATTTTAATCTAACTATATTCCAGTGCAACCAGACACAAAGAAATTACATTCCAAAAAAAGCTGTAACAATATGTAAGTGAATCAGGCCTGCTGCCTTCAAATATTTCCCCATAAGGACTTAAATCTTTTTAAAACAGCTGCCTCAATCTTGGCTCTGACTTAAAGAAAACCCTTTTTGATAACTAGAATTTAATATATTATTTCAAGTACAACAGGTTTTAAAAGTGGGGATACCCAAGATGAAGATAAATCTGACAAGACCAGTCCCCTGGTCTTCATATAGTTTCAGATGTAGAACTTAGAACTGTGCTTAGTCACCCATTGGAGCGAGATATCTCTGTACGTAGATGCTAAAGGCAGTCTACTGAAACATACTTCTGGATACTCTTTATGCTCATATTTTGACAGTGGTCATTAAAACTCAGACATTTATTGCAACTGATTTAAGCCTTTCTTTTCCATTGTGATTTGTGATATTCAGATCCCAAGGCATTCATATGGAGAGCATCTGGCCTCTTCTTCTGAAAATGCCTCTTTTTTTAGGCTTGCAAATTCAAAACTATCAGCCAGCCTTGTGGAATTGATGTCAGTTTTAAAAATACAGCTCTCAGATTCATGACCCCACACAACAACATTTCCCAAACTCTCCTAATCCTTTGGATTTTCACAAGCCAATGTTCTCAAGGGCCCCAGATCCAAGCAACAATATGTTAAATAAGGATTAAACCCCTTAAAATCACATGAGCCTACAATCACTTTCTCACTGCCTGATTTTCCATCTCTCTGCATACACAGACATTTTTAGTAATGCAGCATGAGTGTGAAATGTTACTGCACATGCCTGCATTCACTCCACGTGGATAAAAAATTAATTCTCCTGTTTGTTATGGTAGTGCAGACAGATCTTTCATAACAGGATTTCAGAAACCAAACATCCTTTTTTCCCTCCATTTTTTGAGAGCCAGGCCAGAAAGAGAGCAAATAGCTTCATTTACCGTTTTTGACACATAAGTTGTACTTGTGTTCATGCAACTCAGACTCTCCTCATTGCAACAGCCTCCACATCTGAACACATTCACACAGGGTGGCTTGAAGAACTTGTTGGTTGTCGTACCCAGCTCTTTGGCAACTTCCACACAGGTTTCCCTTGGCACACACTGAGTCTTCTGCCATTCTTCATCTATGACTAGAAAGAGCACCATTTTTAGTGAGCAATTGTGGCAAAGTAAGCCTCTGACTGGTGAGGTATTACATAATTAAAATGAAGTGCTGACAGGCCATCTGCACTTACTTGGATCAATGTAAGGACCAGAGAGAGGTAGAGTACAAAATTATCCCAGTAACTTACACCAGCTGCCCTGGCAAAGAGGTTGCTACATTTATCTGCCTTCACTTTTCAACAGAGGTGACCAAAATGTCCCTTAGTGTCTATGGGATAAGTAGGGCTGATTGGTAGTCAACAAATCTATGTCCTGGTGGAGGCTAAACACAAGTGGTATCACCCAGGGGTCAGTCTTGGAACCAGTGTTCTTTAACATCTTTATAAACAACATAGACAGTGGGATTGAATGTACTCACAGCAAGTTTGCTGGTGACACCAAGCTGAGCAGTGCAGTTGACACAATAGAAGGAAGGGATGTCATCCTAAGGGACCTGGGCAAACCTGAGAACTGGGCCCATAATAAGGCTCAGCCAGACCAAGTGCAAGGTGCTACATTTGGGTTGCAGCAATCCCACGTATATATACAGAATGGGTGAAGAACATTTTGAGAGCAGCCCTGTGGAGAAGGGGTGGTTCTTGTGGGTTCTGGTGGACAAAAAGCTGAAAATGACCAACTTCCTGAGTGGCATCAAAAGAGAGTTAACCAGCAAGGACAGGGAGGTAATGGCCTCCATCTACTCTGCCATTGTATGGCCCCCTCTGGAGTACATGCATCCACATCTGGCCAGCACAAGAAAGATGGGGAACTGTTGGAATGGGTCCAGATGGCTGGAGCACCTCTCCTGTGGAGATAGGCTGAAGGAGTTGGTCTTGTCTATCTTGGAAAAGAGGAAGTCCTGGGGAGACCTCACTGCAGCCTTCCAGTACTTGAGGGAAGCTTATAAACAGGAGGGAGACCAACTTTTTACACAATCTTACAGAGAAAGACAAGGGGGAATAGTCTTAAACTTGAAGATGGAGATTTAGGTTAAATGTTAGGAAGAAATTCTTAGAGCGTGGTGAGGCACTGGCACTGGCTGTCCAGAAAAGCTATGGATGCATCCTTAGATGCCTTGGATGGGGCCCTGGGCAGTCTGATCTGGTGAGTGACAGCCTTGCTTATGGCTGAAAATTGAAAGTGATTGGACTTTAAGGTCCCTTCCAATCTAAGCCATTCTATGATTCTGTGATCCCTGCTGGCAGAGGATGAGATCCTGGTGCCCACCCACCAGCACATTCTCAGATCCTGCAGGCAGTTCCCACCTCCTTCTCCTGTCCTGCAGGACCGTCTGAAGTTGCAAACCCAGCATCTCACTGCCCTACCCCTCAGTAGGCATGCAGAGCCCAGGCCTGACTGGAAAAGCACATTAATGATTAACAGACTCTGTTCAGAGAGTATTAGTGCTCCCACTGGATGACAGCCAGCCAGCACTGTCTCTGAGCTGATGAGCAAAATCCAAGACAAACACTCTCACAACTAAATACCCTCAGGGTATTCAAGTTGGAATAACAGGAATACGAATTCAAGTGTGTTTTATCTATTCAAAACACTGTGGCATCTTTCAAATACTGAATTGGTGTAGGCTAGTAATTTATTTCATACACATCTATCAAATACTGACTGTGAGAAGGAATAATGCATTCAGTGGCTGAAGCAGTGCGAGAAAACGCAATACCATGTCAGTGCTTCTTCGAAGGGGCCGTGATTTTTTTTGCACTTTTGTTTTCCAGATTCCTGTTATGGAATAAGTTGATAGTCAACACTGCTTATGCTTTAAGTCCGTCTTAAAATTAAGGATTTTTTTTTTTTCCTGTGTGCCTCATCTCATCAGGTTTGTGAAGGACAAGGAGCAACTTCTATCAAGAAAATTGCTTTCACTTCTATTGCAGTCCATCTTCCTGCTATTACGCCACCAGTGAGTGCATTTACAGAGAAGTTCTAAAAAAAAAAAAAAAAAAAAAATTCTGAAAGACTTTTAATCTAAATGCTGTACTTTTCTTCAGATGAGCCTTTATTTCTCTCTTTCCTGGCTTACTTTCCTTTTATTACTTTTATTTTTTTCTTCAACTGACTCTGTACATTTAAATTAGTTTGTTTATTCCTGCAAAGCCTTTCCTTGGGGTCGATTCATGCCACTTTCCAGTCATACAAAAAGTACAAGAAAAAAGAGTTTGGGATCTGGATTCTGATTTTACTTCCTACAGCATGAATTAAGAGCAGGATCACTAAAATCAACAGAATTCTCTGGAGTAATTGAGTCAATCAAAACAGCAATCTAATCCTAAACCTTAAAATAGAAAATAAAGTGTTTGCCAAACTTATTACAGTACATGCATGTAATCGCTTCGGATGTCACTTCAGTGAGTGTAAGCAGTGACCTTTCCATCTGTACATATCCTCCCTTTATTAACCACTTTTGTAACAGAAGGGATGTTCTAAAAAAGGTCTGATCAAAAAACTGGATGTCACATTTTGTTGTGAAACACTGTGATCACTCTGATCTTTTCTGCTGCAAAATTTAGATGCAATGAGATGCACTCAAAGCCCGAAAGTGCTGCTGTTGCAGGTGAGCTGAGCTGCTCTGGGGAGACTGTGGTGGCATGGGGTGAGGTGAGCTTTCAGCGAGTTCATCACTGAAGCTCTAGAAAGGAGGAACAAAGTCCTGAATTCACAGAATCACAGAACCACAGAATTGTGGAGGTTGGAAGGGAACTCTGGAGATCAACTAGTCCACCTCCTCTCTCTGGGTAGCCTGTTCCAGCACTGTCACCCCCGAAGTAAAGAAGTTTTTTCCTCATGCTCATATGAAACTTCCTAGGTTTCAGTTTGTGCCCCTTGTCACTGGGCACCACTAAAAAAAGCACAGCCCTATCCATTTGACTCCCACCCTTCATATATTTATAAGCATTGACAGGATCCCCCCTCAGCTTTCTCTGTGGCCCCCTTCTGGGCTCTCTCCAGAATTTCCCTTTCTTGAACTGAGGAGCCCAGAACTGGACATAGTACTCCAGATGTGGCCCTACCGGGGCAGAGTGGAGGGGGAGGATCACCTCCCTCAACCTGCTGGCAATGCTCTTTTTAATGCACTCCAGGTTATCATTGACTTTCTTGGCCATGAGAGCACACTGCTGGCTCATGGTCACCTTGTGTCTAATGGGACACCCAGGTCCTTCTCTGCAGAGCTCCTTTCTAGCATGTCAGCCCCTAACCTGTACTGATGTGTGTGGTTATTCCTCCCCATGTATAGGGAGGACTTTCCATGTTCAATTTCATAAGGTTCCACTCTGCTCAACTCTCCAGCCAGTCCAGGTCTTGCTGAATGGCAGCACAGCCTTCTGATACGTCATATGTCAGCCACTACTTCCCAGCTTCGTATAATCAGCAAATTTGCTGAGAGCGCACTCTAACCCTTCATCCAGGCCACTGATGAAGATGTTGAGCAAGACGGGACCCAGTACCAATCCCTGGGGAACACTACTAGCGGTGGGCCTCCAACTAGACTCTGTTTCTGATCATAACCCAATGAGCTCTGCGAGTCAGCCAGTTCTCAGTCCACCTGACTGTCCACTCATCTATCCCACACACTTTCTATGGTTACCTACCAGGATGTTATGGGAGGCAGTGTCAAAAGCCTTGCTGAAGTCAAGGTAGACAACATCCACTGCTCTCTGCTCATCTACCCAACCAGTCATGACATCATAGGCTACCTGATTGATTTCCTGTTGGTGAACCGATGTTAACTACTCCTAATAATCTCCTTTTTTTTCTGCTTGCTTGGAGATGACATCCAGAATAAGTTTTGCCATCACCTTCCCAGGGACGGAGGTAATCTGGCTGTCCTGCAGTTTCCCTGCTCCTCCTTCTTGCCCTTTTTGAAGACTGCAGTGATACTGGCTTTCCTCCAGTTCTCCCCCATTCTCTATGACCTTTCAAAGATGATAGAGAGCAGCTTGGCAACCACTTCTGCCAGCTCCCTCAGCACTCATGAGTGCATTCCATTGAGGCCCATGGATTTGTGTGTATTGAGGTTGCCTAAATGACCTTTGAGCAGATCCTCCTCGACCAAGAGGAAGTCTTCCTTTCCCTAGATTCTCTCTAATCTCCTGGGTCTGAGATTCCTTAGCAGTAAAGACCAAAACAAAGAAGGTGTTCTGTATCTTGGCCTTCTCAGTATCCTCCATTACCAGGGCTCCTACCTCATTCAGCAGCAGGTCCACATTTCCCTAGTCTTCTTTTTGCTACTGACGTACTTAAGGAAGTCTTTCTTGTTGTCCTTGACCTCCCTCACCCGGTTGGAGTCTGGGGTACTGTGGGAGATGGTTTAAGAGTGAAGCAATGAAAGGCCTAGACCCAGACTTCTCATCATAACACTTTACTAAAACAAAACAGATGCCCTTGGCAAAAGGGTCAGTGCTTACTGACTGGAAAGAGTGTGGGAAAGAAATATATGTTTATAGGTTTGTGGTTGTTTTTTTTTTTTCCTAAAGGAGCTGTAGTACCTTGAGTGTATTAAGATATTAAAACAAAGACGTTTCTGTACTGGGATAATTCGTCTTTGGATGGAGGAACGGAGAAGATGACCCAATAGTGTGACATCTCTGTGTCTAAAGTTAGATAGTTAAAAAAAATAGGAAGTGACCTAACAGCTATGCCACGTTGTTATAAAAGAGTTATATCTGTATGCCTACAGGCATTTGACATTACCTAAACAGTCATTAATTAAAATCCTCTTAATTGTTCTTCCATTGTGTATTGGATGTTGTTTTGTTCTGTTGTGGGGCTTTTTTTTGGTTTTGTTTCTTTTTGTGTATGTGTGTATCTTTTTTTTTTTTTTTTTCAGTGCAAATGTTCTATGAGAAGTTTAAAGCCAGGCCTGTCATATGAAAGCCATTTTCAGACTGGCACTCATCTCTGTATTTCTGTGCCATGTCTGGAGTAGCAAATTAAAGCCTTTGCTTTGTCATAAATTAACTGAAATGTAGAAATAATAAATATGAAAGCGACACTAATGGTGTGCAAATGTAGCTGTGGTTATTGTAATAGTGATGTTGGAACAGAATCAGCAATATCTGATTTCCCCATAGGAAAGTGATATGGTCATATCACTTTAGATTCAAATCTGAACAAAAAAATAGCTTCGTCAGTACTTGGCTAGGCTACAGTGTAGCTTTGCTGTAGGATATCCACCTCCTTGATGGAAGCATAGCAAACGATCCTTTGTTTTACATCAGTACATCATATAATGGCCCTCATGTCTCTCACTTAGAGGGAACAGCATTCATTTTTGCTTCAAGAGAAGGAAAAATTGTGATTCTCTGTACTTAGGTGCCGACTGGCAGTTTCAAAGTCTACTTCTTCTCTCAGAAGATGTTTTCTCAAACAGAGCAAGAGTATTAGGACAATAGCTCCTTCCTGCAGTTCCCACCCAGACACTAGTGCTGATGCAGTGTCTTAGATCAGAGTGCACCTCATAAAAAATGGAATTTCAATGCCTGTTGTAAAGCTCGTTTGTTTCTGCCTGCAATTAAATTCCTGGATCTGGCACAACACTGCTGGCAAGCCCCTCAGCCCATCATTCCAGACCACTCTTTGCATGTTTATTTCCTGTCTGTCTTTGGACTGACATATCCATACATAATAGAACTTTCCTTTGGACAGTATACAGTACAATAAGCCTGATTTGGCTATGAAAAGGGAGATGTACTCAGGCTGTTGCCTCACATTTTTTCATACAATGTCATTTTCCATGAATACTGTGCTGCTTCCAGTGCAGGTGTCTTCTAGGAAACCTCTGGTACTTAACCCATAACTAAGTAAGAAACAGCAGTCCTGAAGCTGCAGCTAGACTCAGATGCAATACTGCACCTACCTTTCAGTGTATCAATATCATAGAAAGCAGCAGCAAATCTGGTGGAGCGATGTGATGCAGAGCGGGAGTCTAAATTGGCCAGGCTTTTGAGTTTTAGCCTGCATTTCCACAGCTTCCAGTCCTCAGCATGAGTTATTCGAAGGAGCTCTTCCAGGCTGGATGCTCTCCTGATCTGCTGCTCTGATCGCTCCAGTGCTGACAGAGATGTCCTCTGGAAGGAAAGGAGGAAATGAAAAAGCCAGAACCTTAACAGAGCTTCTGGATGCTCTTGCACAAGAGGCAGCACATTGATGAGAGCAGCTAAGAATAGCTGGGACAACAGCTGCGTGTTTCTGATGGTACCTGAAGTCAGACCGACTTGAGAGATTTGTTCCCGTATAGCTTGGGATACTCACTCCCCAGTCTTTTCTGTCCCAATCATTGGAGCTGATTGACAAATGCAGGCCATACTCTCTGTGTCCCTGCTCCCTAGGAAACCTGGCACCCATCAAGTCATTTCTGTGCCTGTGCTGGCATGTCACACCAGGACTGGATCTCCTTCACAATCTTAGTGACTTCAGCTGTCGTGGACAACCCACTCAGCTTTGCAGCAAGTCACCTCAGGTGCCAAAACTGGTGTCTATCAGGAAACATCACTGCAAGACAGGTGATAGAGCCAGAAGCTGCCCTAAATACAAGGGCCTGTCCACCTGGTGGGCAAACACAACATTCAGCATACTGCAAAGTGCAGAGTACGTATTCCATTTCCCACCCTACCATTTGGCTCATGTGCAGGGCAGTCAAGGCGGCCTCAGTTCCAGTCTCCACGTTTGGCTGTGCAGCACTGTTACCTCAGTCATTGCATTTTCTACCTTCTTGATGTATGAAACCATTCTTCACTCCCATGGTAGAAGGCTCCTTACAGAGGCCTAGTTTAAGTCGTTAAGCATTACCTTTTTAACATAATTTTAATGCACAGCACTCCACATAAGTACTTGTTTATTTGGCTGCTGCCTTCCAGCATCTGTGTTTACGCCTTTACCAAGCCACTGCATATTTATTTCTACTGACTCACTGAGTCTGCTGGAAACTATTGCCTCCAACCCAAGCAAAAGATTATCATTGTGCACGACTGTGTTGCACTGGGCTGGTGCTCTCAGTTGTGCTCTCTGATCATGCAATTGACTGTACTTTTTGACTTGCAAATTAAGGTCTGCTCTGCCAGCTCTCATAAATAATGCATCACATCTTATAGGCAAAGCTGAAAGATAGGAGTTGGTGATGAGGAGCTTGCAGCCCCAACCTGTAGCCAGTTAGTGTTCTTCATAAGGCTGGAGAAAAGGTGAGGGGAAGAGCTACCTACAAGAGGAAAATTTTTAAATAAGATTTAAAACCTAGGCACTAATCACATCTGTTATTCGTTATTAAAACATCTGTGGCATTTATTTTGCAATCATACAGATGTTAACTTCTATATACTGCCCAAGTTCATTTTTGCATAATTACCTTCCACTGACCTAAAAATCCCTAAGCAGTTAACTCAGAATAAATTATTTGCTCTTCTTTTATACCCATATGAAACAATGTATTGTGCTCTAGTAAGTTGCTATGTTTCATTATAAAGATGGCTGTTTTTCATAGGTGTATGATTTCTCATACATTTATATGAGATGAAAACTGGAAAGCCCATCTCTATACATATGGACAATAAGTCAGAGGGAATGTGAATAATTAGCACCAGCAACTGAATTGCAAGACAGTTTTAGAAACAAGATACCCAGAATTTTGCTGATCTAGGAAGGCTGAAATTCAACTTGAGGATCATGTGTTGAGTTATTTGTTCTAAGAACCACAGCTTATATTCTTTCCCATCCACCTACTGTCTCTTTGACTCTACAAAAGATGGGTATAGGACCCACTGTGGTGAGGCACTGGGATCAAAGATATTAAAATTGAACTCAACTAAGCATTTACAAGATTTTTTTGTCTACAGCAAAAAGATTTTCAGCCTGGATCAGCATCTAAAACTTTTAAACTTGAACAAAATTACAGAGAACCAGTAAAATGGATGATGGTATCCTGTAGATGAAAAGACATATCTCTCCATTCCTTGTGGAAGTCAGTAGTTTAAACTTGTTTTTCCATTTATTTTACTTAAATACCATGTATTTTTTATTAATGATTACTAGTAATTTTAAATGTAAGATCATAGATATACATGCTACATGGTACAGAAAGATTTCCGGGCTTATCTAACTCAATAATTTGTATTACTTTAAGTATTTTTATATTTCTAAAGCTACAGAATTTCACTGATGTGTAAATTCACTGACTTTATGCCTACTAAACAAAGTTATTGTATGGAAAAGGGAATAAGTTTTATTAATAGAATTCTATTTTGTACCCAAAATTCATAGCCGGTAGGTTTTGAACTGTGGTAATTACAAAACAGTACCCCTGATATTGATGTATTATAGTAGTGTTGACAAAGCCTACCTGTGTATGCAGTTTTGTTCCTTCCTTTTCTGTTATTGGAAATTGGAGAAGTCAAGGGAAATGGAAAGAACAGTACACATTACAGGATTTTCTTGGTAGTCATTAGAGATTAATCCTAATTAACTATGCCATGTTCATCCAAAACTCACACAGAATCCATAGAACTAAGTTATCATTTCTCTGTCAACTCAAACCTTGTTCAGTGTGGCCAAGGCTATTCAACCCCAAATTGGATCAGCTGCCTTTACCCTTTTATTTTCCTAACAAGCACCCAAGCTCTGGAGTTAATGGTATAGTCAATTGCCTCTCAGCACAATGCCACAACAGCTTTGTTCCTTCTTCTTATATCTGACTTCTTACTGGAGGGAACAGAATTTTCTGCTGATTTTATAACTTTCACAGCAACCCAATACAGAATTTGCTGATGTCCTTTACCACAACAACAGCAGTACTGTGATAAAGTGCTGTCTCTTGCTCTGAGCACTGAAGACAATAGGCATGACAGTGAATGGAAGACAAAGATAGATATTAAGAGAGCACTGAATCTCAAGGAATTGTAAATGTTTATAGCGTGGACGCTATATGTTTATAGCGTGGAGTCTGTGGCCTAGTTGTTCTCAGCTCCCTCTGCAGCCAATACAGAGCAATAGAAATACTTGTAAAGCATGATTCATTTGAAACTGAGCTTTAACTGGCCAGCAAGCAAAGGCTGACCAGGCCACAAGAGTTATCTGTTGTGGATCTCTGGTCAAACAAGTACCACTGATATTATCAGGGATATAAAATGTTTGAAGAGAAATATCTCATTTTGTTCCAACCTACCTAGGTGCCAAAACAGGTGCAATAAATACTGTCTTACATATTTTTTTTTACTTCACTGAGACCATTACAATGCATTCACCTAGTATATTCCTTTATACTCTTTCTAGAGTGTGGACAGCTTTCATTGTTTCAGAAGTCTCCCATTCTTATATACTTTGACTACAGAGGTAGAAATCCAACACCAGCAGGACATGGCACTATAGCCTCAGATGGAACATTCTCTTGTCATGGCACAGTGGCAATGAATAATGTGTGGTCACAAAATATTTCCCAAGCAAACATTTATAGTCAGCCTGTTATTAAAAGGTCAGCATCAAAAGGAAAACATAGAACATTTTATGGCCTCAGATAATACGATAGATGGCGTACGGTATGATTGTTAATACCACACAGATGTGAACACTTCTTTCATGTACAACAGTTTGAAATCAATCCTTGTTTAGTTATAGACAAACATACTTTGGCTGTGTGAAAACAAACGAACAAACAATAAACGCACTTTGAAGAGTGTGGCTTTGCACATAGACGAATAAATGTTTTAAAATATGAAATTGGAAGAAGGTTCTTCTTTAACAGCTTGCTATATCTACCCCAAGTATGATGGTTAAGAACTTTATCCCCTCTCACAATGATCTTGAATGGGCAGCATGCAAAAAGTCCACTGACATTTATTAAAGTTCCAGATCCTGAGAAATAGCAAGAGGAACAGAGCCACTTTGTCTGTTTCTCATGACTGCAGCCACCTGCATATGATATTTCAAACTTTTCAGAGACCCCTAACTCCTTTTTTATGCTTTCTTTGATAATTATTTCTTTGATATATCTCTTCCTTCCAGATCCCTCTCCCTGTCATGGTGCCATCTGCCTCAACTCTGCCCTCCTCATTTATTTCCCAGCTCTAACTTTTACCACTCTGCTCTTATCATCTTGTACTGCTTGGATCCCACTGTCCTTTGATATTGTTTATTTTTACTTTCTTTCTCTGTAGCCTTAAGAAATGAGTCAGGTGCAAGTTTAATGAGGCCAAACTCACACTGAATTGTTCAACCTTTTGGTATAATGGGACATCCACTTCTCTCTCTGCCATGCCCTCACCCCCCTTCTCTTAGGTCACAGATCTTGTTAGTTAGCTGAGATAAGCCATCACTATGGTTATTGGTTGTGATGGCTGAAAAGGACTTCACTGTACTTGGCTTTGCTTATATAGTTAGAAAAATGGTAATGTCTGGCCCTTAAAATGTAAAAATTTCCGTTCAGGCTTGGGAGACAGAAAGCAGAGAAAGAGACATTGATAAAAGGTCAAGACAATGTATATTACGTGAGCCCAAGAAGAAAAAAATATATCCTTGAAGCCATATCACTGGAAATCTTCAAAGAGGAAAACCTTTGTCTTGCAGCATGATAGTGCTAGTCCCAAACCATTTTGAATATCGTGGAACTCACTGCCAATATTGGCTGGACTGTTCTACCACGTTCATCGTATAGTCCGAATTTGACAACTTCTGACTTCCATCTGTTCAGGTTGATGAAAGATAATCTGCATGGGCAACATTTTCCTAACAAAGATGCCATCATAGCAACTATGAAACAGAAAATCCACTGGTGTAGATTTTTATGAGCTCGGCATGCTGACTCTTTCTGATGACTGGCAAAAATACAGAGCTAATGGTGGTGACTGTGTTGAAAACTGGTGTTTGTAGCTGAGAATTTGCTCTATCAAATGGTGTTATTGTGCTCTTTGTATCTATTGTAGTTCCCATGGAAATAAATAGGAAGCATTTCTTTCAGAGTGGCCTATGTACATAATGTCATTGCCTATAATAAATTTTTGCTTCAAGCTCATCTATAAGAAATACTGAATTAAAGTAGAAGTAGTAGGTTTGAGTATTTCATTCTTATCTCTAGAGCTTGTCAATAAGGTACATCAAATTAAAGTGAAAGTACTAGATTTTCAAAGCATCAGAATCAATCTCATACCCAGACCTAAAGGTCTGATTTGTACTCAAATGAAGTTTTCTGGCTTTCATAACAGTAACCTCCCATATATTCCCAAACTTTGTTCAACTCATAAAGGAATATCTGTTTTCCTGTATTTGGGCAATGAGCAATGTCACTGACATCAGGAAATGATAACTTGGGTTAGTATTGTGATTTTTGGATAATTACAACCTCTGCTCTTCCAAAAGAAACTACAATGGACTATCTATCTTCTTCCTAGCAATCTCAGATGCCAGAAAAACCCTAAAAGTAGTTAGTGTTGGAAAGAAACAAAAGGGCACTGATGCATTCAGTGGCCTTTACCACTTTGGAATCTAGCTTAAATCAGATGCCGAGTTCATTAACCCTGTGATTTATGACATCAACATTTGTTGTTGATGTTGATTGTTGTCAAACATTTGGGGTTTTTTTTGGCATCTTGTACATATGCAGAATTTCATAGTCTGCACTGCTCAAACAGTGCCTTTTCTTGATAATTAGCATTTAAAGTCTCCTATCAGATGGCACAAATCAGCAGCTTGCTTTTCTCCACTTTTGGCAAGATCTTAGGTTTCTTGCCTAAGAAAATGCACCCTACTCTTTTTAAACTGATGTCTGAGTGAGCCAGCAGAATACAAGTAATACATTTTCACATGTTCCACCCTTTCCAGCATGTCACAGATAACCTTTGCATTAATGATATGTTTGGCCCATTCAAGATTTCCTGGAGGTATTTTGTACTAAGAAAAAAAGCTGTGTGGAATGCAATAGTAAAAGAAAGGCCCACTAAGATCCTAAATTTCTTGAGGACCTATATCCAAACACATACTTAGGACCCAAAATTCATTATTTTCAAATCCAGTATCTGTCAATATTTTTATTTAAGGAAACAGATGAATGGTAAATAATATTCTGTATGTGTGAACTGGCGTAAATAAAGGTTATCAAAATCCATGAATAAACCCAAGGACAACCTATTTGCTTACATGATATCAAAACTACTTTCTTTAAACCCCCATCTCAGCACTTCTCATCCACAGTGGAACATAAACCTCTGCTCAAAGTTATACGTGCGTGCAACAGCTCCTCTGAAAAGGAATGTTTTTTTCTGATTTATGGTCTCAGATGCTGTTGTGTCAAGCACTGCACAAATAGCAATGGAAAGCTTCAACATTATCACTGCATCTGGAGCCAGGACAAATGATCGAGGAACCTCTCAATAACCTTGCACTGTTTTATGATCCACCTTCTCAGCAGTTAAACAATAAAAAGAAGGTAACAGCTTCGTTTTGCCAAGGAAAGCAGATTTTAGCTTCATAGCAAAGAGTCGTGGTTCTGTTAATGCTATTTTATTACAAACATGGCTAAACACTGTTAAACTAAGTTTGAACTAAGTCTTTCAAAATTAGCCAGTTTGGTCAGGAGGTTTCATCACAAACTGAGGGCACTTGAACATTGACGAAGAGTACTGGCTGCAAGTGAGAACATTTCAAAGTGTATGTGGGTGTGGTGTGCTTGATGCAGCAGTAGCAGCCACAGTCATGTCAAAAGAAGTCATGTAGAAGACAAACACAGAAGTATTTTTTGAGAACTAATGTTCCCCATTACAATGCTGCCTTTAGGCTATTCTCAGAACTAGACCCAATCAAGTTTTTTTAAATACAAGGTTTATGATTCATCACCAAGTAAAAATACAAAGAAACTTTGCTGTTATGCATGCTATACCATAACATAACCTTTTCTTTTTTTTTTTTTTTTCCCCTCTGGTGCATTCTACAAAGTGTTTTCACGACAGTGTATGATCTCATCAATATTACAGGCTCATCTTGCAGAGATATATTTCCTACTGCTCCTGGCCAACCCAGCCAATCTACTATAACTCAAAAAATATGACCTTACAGGTGTCATTCACCTGACTGAATACATGAACTTGTTACTTGAGGTTCTTACTGTAGTGAAGTGAGAAAAATAAGTGCTTTGACTGAACATTCATTTCATTCTACAGTGTGTTCAAACTGCCTCTTTCTCTCCATTCTCTCTCTAGGAGTCAATCACTAGCTCTGCAGTCATATGATATGAAATCCCCTCTCTTACCCAAAGCACAGTTGCTGCTGAGGCACAGTGGTCACTTTTTCTTAAGGACACAAATATAAACAACCAGGACCTGAAACTACAACAAAACTTGAAAGACCTGGAAATGGCTTTAGACAAGGACTGACAGTTGCCTGGGTGGAGGAATGCACTTAATTCCCTACCTCAAAGCCATGGGGGTAATTCCTCAGTCATGCTGTAGCTCGTAGTATCATCTGTGATGTGGCCAGGGACTCTCTAGATTGCAAGAGGATTCTTGTGGAAAAGTTTTGATCTCTCTTTGCAAGAAAACAGGCCAGCTCCTGCCACTGTGGAGTCAACACATACATGATGTTTGAAAGTACTGCATGGCCATTTGCTTGGTGAAGATGATAAGTTTCCATGGAATCTCTGCAGTAAGGGGAACTCCTTTTGGTGATTTGCGTCATTAGTATTATTAGTATTACGGCTTCCAGGAGTAAGGGATCAGGTACAAAAAGAAAATACTTAGACAATCCCTAATCTGGCATCTACAACCAAGCTAGAAGACAAGAGAAAACAGAAGATGGCATTCATCCAAAGGGAGTACCAAGAGAACACAGAAAATATTGCTTAGAGTGATAGGCCTTGATTTTGAGATAGCAGGAATCCAACCAGCGTCAAGTTTTACCATAACATATTGCCTTTAATATGGCATCTCATGTCCTTTGGGTATGGAGAGTGGATAATAAAATTGTGAGAGTCTTCTGCACCTTGAAAGCATCAGACTTTCAGGAGTAACTTGCAATCTTATAAACAAGGAACTTCATCAGCTTTAAAATATATAGCAGGAGGATTCTACTGTGTCTGACACTAGCTTGCACTAATTTTATCATCTGTTTGATTTCATATCTGAGGAGAAAAAATATAAACTAAGTTTCTACCGCTCCACTAAAATCAGAATTTTGATTTGCTGTCATGTACGAGTTTATGATCTATCTTGTCTCATCCCTGACTCAATTTCATTACAATTAAAATTGTAATGAAAGAGTACAGCTGTATCAGTTGAGTAGATCGCAAAAATATGCAATTGGCCTGAATATATTTTTTAAGATGCTGGAAATGGTCTCATATGTCTTTGCCCAAATATAAAATTAGTAGGGACTGAATTACTGTTGAGAAACCCTAGGGCTGCATCAGATGTAGTTATATGATAGTCAAAGAAGTTGTTTTATTGAGAAAGTACCAGAGCAACATTTAATCTTCTCCATAGTCCTCTCAGAAAATTGAGGCTTCAATTTGTCCGCTAATTCATTCAGCTTTTCAGATGCATCCACTGCCATAGCATTTTATCCATCAGAGAAAGACTCCATACAACAAATAAAATATAAATGCAACAGAGATGTATATTCTGGCTGCAAGAGGAGCAGTAAATTGTACTCTGGGTGGAAAGCCTGAAGGGAGGAATGTGAGGTGACAAAATGAATAGTTTCATCTGATATCATATGAAGGTGTAGGGACTGATGGATGCGTTCATGTGAGACGTTCATAGTTCATAGATATGACAACTGAGAGTCTCTTTTGATAAAACTTAGCCAGCTTATCATTTGACCAAGACCCAAAACTGGAGAAGAAGCAGCTTCTAGACTGCTCCATCTTTTCTGTTCAGTGTGGTAATGCTCTCTCCAGACTCTTCCAGGCTCCAGTCTTGTTCCCAGTGAAGGCAAGAAACTGAACTACTTGTTTTCTAAGATTATTAGTTAAGATACTGACAGATTTTAATTCAGTTGAAGATCATATGCTTGCACAAGTAAATCATATTAGATACCCAATGTCTTCAAGAGAATAGCTGTTTTATATTTTGAATAGTTTTTTTTTTTTCCAACTAGAGTAGATCTTTCGTGGTGCCACGGCAAACAAACCAGACTTCTTGCACTTTAGTAGCATGGTTACGTTATCAAAACCCTCAGAGACGAGACATTTTGGTTGTTCTCTGAACATTTGGTTTGAATGAATCAAAATATCAAAGAGAAGAAGTGAAAACAGCAGAATGTTACATGATTTGGAAAGGAAAGCATGATTATTTCGTTTACTTTTAACATGTCTAAAGTAATCAGAAACGGATACAATTTTATCAAAATATCTCCCACATTTAGCCAGATGATTTTTTTTTACACCAAAATGAGGTCTTTTGTTTTTTTTTTTTCCATCCAGTAAGTATTTTGAGAGTCAACTACAACTCTCATTAAATAAATCTCACTCCCCACAGACAGATCTTTTGCTCTCATGAGAAACTCTCACAGCAGCTAAAGTGTGCTTTTGAAGGGAACAGCATTCACCTGTGCCTCATTTTGTGGGCAATGATGGCAAACCGAATCGGATAGATGGAACAAAAGAATAGGTCTATGCAGTGAGGAGTTTCTTCATTTTCAAGCCCAGTCATTTATGCAGAGAATTTGCCTTTAGGCCTCTCCTGTGATAAACATGGGAAGTACATTTGTGTGGTCAATAAAAGGACAGATACAGATTGTCATAAAATGCCCATGGCAATAATTTGCTTGTATGTCCCAAATACTACTGACAGCTATGGGAATCCAACAGTATGTTTTCTCAAGCTCTCCTTCTGTATTTGGTTGTATCATCTCGCACAGCAGCAACGCGTTCAGGCAGACATGATGCTCAGCACAGAATGCAACTAGAGACAATATGCAGCACTTTCTTCATCCTACACAATGCTGTATGCTAACAATCTGACAGAATACACATGTTAAAAATTGCATATTATATGCTTTTACAAAGAACATATCCAGAGCATAGTCACTTTCTTTTGATATTTGTCCAGTCTTTGGCAATCTCTGAGGTTTGGACAAAGATTTTGGAATGTCTCAGTAATGGAGAATTGAATAAAATCAGATGATTGTATGTTCTTTCAATATTTTAAAATATTTTTTAATGTGATGAAGGTTCTTTCAGTTACTGCTTCCATAGGTTCTGTTTTTGCCCCAAAACACTTGACAAATGTTTTGGAAGTGTAATTAGCCAATTGAACTGCCGGATTTCCAAATGTCACTTCTCAAAGCAGATCCACTGCCAATGCTGAGTGAACTTATGTTACCTCAATCACATGCACACATTTTCCTGGAATTGTAGTTTTTATTATGTAATATTTCCCTAGCAGTTCAGGAAAATATCCTGACATGGTTTCTGAGTCACATTGCCAATTGAAGTGAAAAGTTTTGCCTGATTGTATGGCATACTCTCTACATGCAACGTAACATATGATAGAATCATAGAATCATAGAATCATAGAATGGTTTGGGTTGGAAGGGACCTCTAAGATCATCTAGTTCCAATGCCCAGCGATAGGCAGGGACACCTCCCATTAGACCAGGCTGCTCACTAGACCAGGTTGGTACAGCAACATGATGCAGGTTGGTACAGCAACATGATGCAACTTCTCTGCAATTTAACACCATATCATATCATATATGACATGATTCCTTTGCCCACTACATGGTGACTACTTTGCATTCAGCAACGATGAGTTCTCAAAACTAACACAGCATATTTTTGATCTAAAAACATGGATTTGACAAAACCATCCTGACCCCCTAACAAGCAGAACAATCACTGCTATCTAAATTCGTGTAGTGCCCTCACTGTATTGCCACATCTCATGTGTTCACATAGTTACCCAGTTTTTCTAAGTGCTATTCCGAAAAAACAGTAAGGACCCTAAATGGTATTCTCCCACTGGCTGAATGGTCACATCATTTAGGTCATACTTGGGGAAGATAGAAAACAATACACAGATATCCTTTAGGCTGTTTTCTTAATTTGAGCAAAATGAAATACTGTACTCAGTTGTTCTGCTGGTCCTTGATACAGAAGCCCACATGTACCTCTTTCACAAAAACATCAAAGAAAAGAACAAATTCTGCTTGGTCTTCCCATGAGCAAATGGAGTCTCTGCAGCTGTCATAGAGGCACAAAGAGTTTTGTTTCCATTCCCAAGTCTCAATATGACTTATGAAGATTTGCAAAATGTACTGGGGAGGTAAGGAGCAGGCGGAAAGTTACACAAGAGACTGGCAAATAGTGGGAGGGATAAGGATTTCCTCCTTGCAGCAAAATATCTTGAGTCACTTTTTCCCACAGGCAATGTAGTAACTTTGGGATTACATCTCAAAGTGAAGCCCAGGAAACAGTAGTGGCCAGTTTTGTAATTGCACTTTCCCTGTGAGAAAGGTCTAAATGAAACACAGATCCCAATCATCTAATGATAATTATAAAAACTACTGTACAGTACTTTTAATGAATAGAAATAAATGAGTTATCACCTGCAACAACTGTATCTCTTTCTCCCAAGTAGACACACAGGAGAAAAAATACCTGCAAACCTTTCTCAAATCTGCAGTGTGGACAGCAATGATCAGAGCAAAACTTGCAGCCAGCACAGCAGAGGTCTCACAAGCTGAGTCTACACCACTTTTTTTTCATTTTCAGGCACACTGTTCCTCTCCTAGCTCTATTTGCCTCCTCTGAGTGCTGCATCAAAACCACCACATCAGTGGCTAAAAACAAACAAATCTCTCTGGGGGAGAAAGCGCAAGCAGGCTGCAACAACCCACCCTCAGACCAGTAACACTTGCCAAGCCTGAGCTGATTGCCTGTTTTGGTTGCCTTGTGATCACAAATTAAGTCAAAGTTGCTCCACTGCCCTCTGAACCTGCCTCCCTGGGTACTACAGAGCTCCAGAAGAGATCCATGACTGATGTCAAATTTTAATTAGCTCTGTCCTCATTTCAAAAAGCTGAACAGAGGAATGAATTTCTCATTCTCATCTGATCAATCTTAACAGCATGATGCACTTTTCAGCACCCTGCTATGTACTCAGGAATTACAATCCCAGCTGAGGTGGGCCAGACTGGAAGACCTGAGCTGAGAGTGATTTTCTTGCTATTTTTCCTGAGTGTGAACAGCTTTTGATAAAGCAGCAGTGTTGTAGTAGTTTCCTTTCCAAACTGATAAGAGCCAAGAACGGATGCTGTGTGGCATGGCAACACTGCAAGATTGTTCTCTTATCCCTCACTGTAGACTGAAAGCAGCAGATAGCTCAGAACAAAATGGCTTGCTTCACAACCTCCATGATAGCTTCCCACTCCTGACATAAAAGCACAGCCAAACATTTCTGCAGGAGTGCTGCACGTACATTTCTACATGTTTTTGGTTTGTTGGACATCATACCAGAGATTGTAATCATAGAGAATCAAAAGCAGCAAAGACAAAACTGAGATAATAAAACAGTTCTGAAAACCACAATTTCATCATCTTTACCCCAAAGAGTCTGGTAACTTTGAAAGGAAGCTGGATGTAAGAAAGAAAAGTCTAGTTTGAGGAGAGAAATTGTTTCCAACAGCCTTCAGCACTTTTTCCCTAGTTATTAAGCAGTTTGCTGTACTTCCAAGAGCTGGCTTTCAGGAAAAGAATCTATGAAACAGAAAATTTGTTAGGTTATCTCTTTTCTAAAAAATCAGCAACATTTGCAAGCAGTTACTGGAGTGCTATGAAGATGTGACTATGTGAAAAACAGCATCAGTGACAATCAGATAGATGGAAGCTTACTTTCAGCTCTGCTAAGAGTTGCTCGGGTTTCTTTGCAGAGTTCTTTTCTGGTTGCAGAGAGAGACTGTAGCTGACTTTAGAAAGAGAGAAATGCAAAGAGCACTGTAACTGTTTCAGCTCATGGTGTGATGGCTCACCAGCATCTCCACGCCTACCCAAGGGCAAGGCATTTGTCACTTAGGTGCTGAGAATCATGGGTAAGTGCTCTTTCACTCCCACCTTCAGCAAAGCAGGCCAGAAGACAGCTGTGTTTGGCATCTGGCTTCTACTTCTGTCCTGCTGACAGTGTCAATATGAGGTTGTTGAATCTAAGGCCTGCTGGAGCGAAAATGTCCACTCAAGCCTGTATCAATATGTTTTGAGAGAACGGCATGGAGCAGAGTCAGGTGAGGGTCAAGCTGGGGGTCAGGGAAAGGTTTTTCACTGGAGGGTGGTGGGCATGGAGCAGGCTGCCCAGGACTGTGGGCACGGCCCCAAGTGATGGAGTTCAAGGGGCGTCTGGACAGCGCTCTCAGACATTGGGTTTGATTGTGGGTGGTGCTGTGTGGAGCCAGGAGTTGGACTTGATGATGATCTCTGTGAGTCCCTCCCAGTTTGGGACATTCTATGATTCTATAAATATTTGGTGTAGAGGTTAAAAAAAGAGTTAAGCTGGGAAAAAGATAGGCATGTAGCAGAGAACTGCCATGTTCACCTCCAGGTCTCAGCTTATCTAATCCATAAGTCTTCTGATACTCTTCAGGCCTACTAATGACGGGATTCTCTCTAGTAAAACAAAATAAAGTTTTTAATAGTGAGAAGACCTGCAAAAGAAAAAGGAAAGCTCTGAGTATGTTACAAGATGGACATTACTTTCTCTTGTCTTCCCCTCAGTACGTAGAATTAGGGGCAGAACAGGTTAGGGAGCCTTGAGATTCAGACCCTCAGAGATCAGGACCTGGATCCTCATTAGAGAGGCAGTTTTAATGTGGGAAGACAGAAGCAGCTCTGACAGATGGCTGGCTTTTACTGGCAAAAGTCACTTTGCTTTGATGAATATAGGACATACCTCTGTATCTAATTTTAAAATTCTGGAAAAACTAGCTTATGTCTGTCACCGATTTAGGACAGGAAAAATGATGAGGGAGTAGGGAGAGACAGTAAAGTATGTGGTTCTCTCGTAGATGTATTCGAAAATGTAAGAGACTGTCAGAGCAACACTTTGACAAGGAATTTTTTAAGCATTTCCTTACGAAGAACATTAATGCTCAGTCTTCAGAAAAAACATGTGGAAATCTAATTGTTCACTGAGGATTTAGTATGTCAGACTGGCACTCTGAATCCAATAACTGGAGTGTGAAATAGAGGGATTACTGCCAATCTTGACACAAGTTCAGTTGAGGAGGCGTGTCAGATACCTGCCCCAGACTGAGGTTGCCTACCGCTTCCCATCTTGAGATTGTTTCCAGTTGTTTATAACATTGCCAGATGTTCAATGTTCAGGCTGAAACTTTTCATGCCAGACATCTGCTTCTAAATGATTTTAACAACTTTTGATTCAGTGGAACATGTCCCTGCCCATGGCAGGGGGGTTGGAACTAGCTGTTCCTTATGGCCCTTTCCAACCCAAACCATTCTCTGATTCTATGACTATATGGTGTGTTGTCTTAGTCAAAATAGTTCGACTATGGTTGAGGATGAACCTCCTTCTTTATCCATGCAAAAGCCTTTTCTGTCAGTCTTATCTCTGTAAATGTCTAGCATTACCTTGTGGCTGACCACAATGTGAAGTTTGGACAGCAGAGGAACATTTGTTGGCACAGATATGCCTCCTGATATTTCTGCCACCCAAATGTAAGCACCCAAATGTAAGCAGCAGCTCACAGATGCTCAGCAGTGACTTTACAGGATTTAGCGGTTAAAATCTCTGCAGATGTGACTTGTGCTGACTACACTGCAGCCTGGAGCTGAGCCTGAGCACATCTTTCCTCTCCTTCAAGCTCTTCCATTTAACATGGAAAAGGAGGGTGTCAGGGCTGAGTGTGGAAGGGAAAGAAGATGAACATTGGCAGAGGCATGTAAGACCTAGCCAAAGAATATGGGAGTGTTCGGGAAGACCTGAAGTAGTAACTGGAGTAAGGAGAAAGGTAAGCTTGTGAATGGTGAACAGACAGAGACAAAACTAAAGACTTGGGAGGGAGGAGGGGACTGAAAACAGAGGGATTCAGTAGGGCACTGAGATTACTGCTGAGAAATTGAAGCCACTCCTGAAAGTCAGAGAGAGGAACAGGGTATCCTATGCCAGGGTGAGTGAATGGGGAGGAAGACGATGCACAGGTAGTGCAAAAAGGATCATGGTGGGGGAACCTATTCAAAGCATGAGAGGCACAAAAACATGGGCTGGGGAGCCAGTGGTGCTGGGACAGGGACAGGACGAAAATGGGGACAGAAAGAACTGGGACTGGCAGGCAGGGAATTACTGGGCTGAGTGTGCAAATGGGAAATGAAAGAGAATCCAGCACACAGAAGAGGATGGGGTTAGGAAAAGTGAAGTGCAGCAGAGATGCATGAGCAACTTGTAAGGATAACTTTCATAATATTACTTAGGATCATTGTGGAGGGGGTAAATATAGTATTGAAATACTTAGTCACTGGAACTCTGTCACATGATACCACACTGACACCAGCTGATGGTTCAGACCATCAACAGATTTAAAACTTGAAGTGACCTGGGCTGAGTTCAGTTGCTGTAACAATGGGTAAAGGGAAGAGGCTGCCATTCTGCAACCCTTCCTGTGTCCCATTAATTGTGCATTACCTACAGCCTGACCTCAGGGTTCCTATCCAGGCAGTATTGCTGTTGATCTGAAAGAACTTTTAGAAGATGTTATAAGTGACTATAACACATTATTTCTCACTTTACAAGTAAAATCTTAGGTGCAATTGGTAAGAATATGCATAATCCTCTGTACCACTAAACACTGTAACATGAAGGACTTTCTGCAGGGTATGTCCACATATGCACACACACAAAAGCCCACAGCATAAATGCCAAAGCAGCCCATAAATCTAATACACAATTTAAAACATTAAAACAAAAATAATCAGTGGCTTAGCCCAAAATCCTTGTCTATACAGAAAGAGCCAGAGCAAGCAACGTAAAAAAAAGAAAACATCTTTTCCTTTTGGTAATCAGCAGCCAACATATGTAAAACACAGCTCTTTAAAGCATGATCTATACCGTATCTTCTGGTAGTCTTGGAAACTTAACAGTGACTTGTCAGGCAGTGAAACATATAGAAGAATGAAGGCAATGTATATAAGAATGATTACAATGGTCTTACTGATTCCAAAGACTCGATTGTTAAGGTTGTAAATTAAAAGCTTGTGAATAGTGAGCAGGCAAAGGGGGGAGCCATTAGTCTCCCTGAAAGCCCATCACTCACCACTGCTAAGTTCTTGTGCCGGCAACAGAAGTCTGCAATTAAGCACATAACTGAGCCTTTCTTTTCAGAACCACAGGTCAATATGCAGTGCAGTTCACAGGCTGGTGTGTGGTCATCTCTTGCAAGCAGAAGGTTTTTTGAAGTGAAAACAGAATATTAGCTTGTTTTGCTTTGTCAGTAAAAAACAAATAATTTGTTCTGGACCACACACTGAATTAATCATTTTTGGACACACTACACACGCAGAATCCTGTTCCAGTTTTTGTTCTTGTTTTTCTACACGATTGTCCTGGCTTTTCTCACATTGTCTCAGAAAATCAGATCTGAAAAATCCTACTACCAAGGTGAGACTTCAGCTTAAGTTTTCTTACGTGTATTATATTCCAAAGAAAGATTACTTTCCAAGCACTGTGTCCTACTATTACTAGTTGTAACTTATTGTAAAGTCTTGGACAACATCACTTACTATAAAACAAAAGAAGAACATTTCTGGCAAACAAGTGAGCAACTGGTGAACAAGTGTTTGTAGAGGAAGATTTTCAACACCCGGATACTTATTCCTGAAATTCTTAATAGCTGAAAGAAAAATAATTGCATTTGGAAAGTATTCTAAGTACTCTGATTTGCTTTTTGGTTTGTATTTTGTTTTTATCTTGCATGAGTGATAGAAGGAGTTCAATTAAAGAACAAAATATGTAACAAATAAGAATAACTAATACAAAGAGATGAAATACTAAGCAGTGAATACGTATTTAAATTCTTTATAGATTCTCTTATCTCTAGGGTTATTAAACTTCTGTTTAATCACCAACAATCACCAGAACAAAACAAAATAAACACAAACAAGCCCCTCATCAAAACAGCTAGAAACCTACCACCCTGCCCATGAGGTTTGTGTAATTCTGGCAATGTGGATTATTAACATTAGCAATAAATAAAGATCGCCTACCTTTACAGATCCATTCTCATAGTCAGATCCTTGCAGCAAATGCAGAAATGAAATCATGAAAATATTCACAGTCACCCACGGTTTGTACATTCTGATGTTTAATTCCGCAGGTTACTACGCAGTTGTTGTCATACAGCTGGAGGCGTCTCTTTTGAAATGCATTTCACCACAACAGACAAGAAAAGCTTCCAAATTTCTGTTATAAATTCGCAAAGGATTCCAACATGCGAGAGTAAATATCTTGCTCTTCACTCTTCTAAGCAATTATTTTGAACAATTCACCTAGAAACTGTAATTTCTTGGAGTAGATTTTAGATACATTCGAAAGAAAATCATGATAAGACTTTAAATAGATTGATATCTGTATGCACGCAGCTACACTCTCACAAGTGATCAGGTACGGGTTCCAGTTAATGAAGTTACTGTATCTTCCATCAGGGCACAAAGAGGTATTCAAAATCCATCTGTGGTCCAGAAGATTTAAGCAGTCTGCTCTGTTCTGTGCTCCGTGCTACAGCAGCCTCTTCAGATGGTAGCGTAATGGCCAGTGTTTTGAGCTAGAGAGCTGTAATCCAACTCTGTATTAAAACTTTTTTTCACAACCTTCGTGGAAGCTTGCAGAAGCATGTGTCTTAAATCTGATACAGACTTTGGCAGCAACACAGCCAAATTTTGGCTCTAATCCCATTTTGTCCCTACCAATAGCATAGCAGTTTTAAAACTAACTGATGCAATCTAGACTCTCATTATTTTAAAGAAGATTACCTGAAACATGAAACTTCAGCTCACGTTCTTACACAGCACACATATTTTACGTTACTTCTTGTAGAAAAGAGGGGGAGAAAACAGAAAAGAGAGAGAATGACTTTTTTCTTTTGTGTGTTCTTACATGGGATAGCGTTTTCTGGATAGATTTTAAAAAGAAAAGTTAAAAACGATCTTTAGTAACAAAAAGAATTTGATTTCTTTAATGAAAGCTCATGAAATCACAGACATAAAAGGAATCCATCTATTTTTCTTGCAGCAGAACAAAGTGTTGTTTCTGTCCCAAGATATAATAAAGATCTGCATACATTTCCTCTGTATATTTTCCCTGTTTAGTACCAAAGTGGAGACCTAAAATTTCTATTTATAACATAGACAAAGGTTCTGATAATTATGTATGTTAAATCCATATTGTTATACACTTGTGTAATATTTTACATCCACGAGACCTTTCGCCACTCTCTCATGGCTTAAGGTTTGTGAATTAGATCCTACAGTCGTTACCATAAAACAATCCTTTAACTAAGATTTCAGAGCACTGGTTTCCTACCTCTGACTTCCAAGCAGTGGCTCTCTTAAACATAAGCCATGTCTATGTAACAACAACTAGCTTGCCTAATTTCTTCCTAAGTATTCTTTACAAACGGAGATTGGAGAGAAAACTATTTGAATTCATTTCTTCCAGCTGTTGCCAGTTAACTGAGCTATTATGTTTTTAAAAACATGGATGTAACTGCATTATTTTTAGCCTTGCTTTTTGCAATTTGTTTTTTTAAAGCAATCAGTTCCCCCTGTTCTAGCTGGTGGCTTTCCCCATCCGTGGTTCATCTGGTTCATCCCTCTGCCATGGTTCGTATAAGGACAGCAGGAGTTTCCCCTTCTAAGCTGAGCTGGGTGAGTTCCCTTGCTCTGCATACCTGCTTCTCCCCTCCTGCCTTGCCCACAGACACACTGCTGGCTGTGTTCACACTCCCTCACTGGCCCCACACCAACAGGGACATTCTGAGTAAGTGCTCATTGAAATACATCAACTATTTAACTTATCATTTTAAATGAACATATTTTTTCATGCTTACGTACAGTCACTTTGAGCTCTTTTAGTTTCTGCATTTCCCTTCTGATGCTGGTAGCCAACTGCTTGCAGGAACTGAAACTCTGTGGAACTAAAGTGATGCTTCTTAGCCTCAGGTGCACTACTTTAGCAGAAATAACCAAGCGAAATAATAGCACTACATCCTCAGAAATGCATGATAATAGCTCTCTATTGACCTGCAATTAAATAGAGGGGATACCTGGCCATCAGCATCTCTCATTTTATGGGAATCATTAATTGCACACAGACTCAGATTCCCAAGACATTCAGGAAGCAATATGCACTTCATGCCCCGAAGCCTGGTCACTGAGTATTACTTATACAACTAATCTCCAGCACGGTTCAGGGATGAACCTCTTGTTTCCCTTGGGAAGGTCAGTGCAAAATCCCACCTTTTCTTCAGACACCATGGGGTGCTGGAGCAAGGCAGGATCTTTCCTCCAGGCAGCGGCCAGGATGCTGCTTCTCACATGGGCATCACCAATCCTCTGCCTAAGTGGGCAGATGGAAGGGATGACTCAG
This sequence comes from Lagopus leucura, assembly GCF_019238085.1. NCBI lineage: Eukaryota > Metazoa > Chordata > Aves > Galliformes > Phasianidae > Lagopus > Lagopus leucura. Next base: position 58,092,998 of record NW_024962262.1, read on the forward strand.
GCACAGCACAGAGTGTTTTGAATACCAGCTATGGAACTCATCCTGCATCCATGAGGGCATTTAAACTGTTTTCATGAAGCAAAACTGCCTGTGGAGATAGAAAGTGAAAAGCTCTTCTGGTGATGCACAGTGCAAAGCAATGATGAGGGCACACATCTGAGAACAAGAGCATAGCTCAGCTCTCTATTCTAAATCAGGTTGAAAAGAGATGCGAACACAAGGACTCTCACACTCTCAGCCTCCTGCTGAGAGCTGCAGTGCCTTTTCCACCCCTGTGGTACCTCCAAAACTTACCTCAGGGACTCTTAGCAGTCTAGCGCAAGAAAATCAACACTGTTTGTTTTGGAAACACTGGAGGGAAACACCTCAATAATGTTTTGTTTATGCTTTAGTTCATCACTGCTGTTTACCAAATTAAACTCTGAATTTCAAATAGTTTGGAAAGACTAAACTTATATCTTTCTGGAAGCAAAGTGTTTATAAGAGAAGGCTGTCCAGCACTGGCTCCAGTGGCCTTTTTGACATGAATGCTGAACAGAACTTCTGGCACTCAGTCAAACCCATTCACAAGAGCAAGTTAGATGCTGCAGGCAGAAGATAAAAAATACTTAATCTCTCCCTTAAGGCTTAGATGCAAAGACTAAAAGAGGAGGGGAAAAAAGAACTTTTCTAAACTGCAGCAGACTTCAAATCTAGCTCAAAGCTGTTAGCAAAAGCACTGACAAAACAAGAGGACTCAGCTGATAAGACAACAAAGCAATTCTGATGATGGCCTTTTGGGAACAGCTTCCTTTCCCATCCCTTTTGCTATTTCCCATTGTCTCCTATACAATTCAGGATTTGAACAGGGTCTCCATCTCCCATCTCCTTCCAGCACCATCTCAAGCCCACACAACTTTCTAATATTTTTTTTCTTCCTACTACTGCACTGATAATGATTTAAATGTTTTACAATGAAGCTAAAAACTCTGAATTATTTTGAGATTGTGCCTACAGATTGCCTGCAACAGCAGTGAACAAATTTGCTGAGCAATCAAACACCTTCAGGGGCTATGCCTTACGTTTTCTTTTAATATCCAAACACAGTACTGACAACATTCTAGTTTCTTTTACCTCCATTTGCTATTGTAAAACCACCTGCTCTGTTCTGTGCAGTCTCTGATTGTGTTTATTTACTTTTAACCTAGCACTGTATGAAGAAGCAGTGCAGTAATATTCACATGACTGTTAGCATGATTCCGCTTTGGTAGCTGAATGTGTAGTTCCATTGACACCAGCGATGCTAAATTCTGTTAAGTGAAATAAAACTTCATACTTTGCCACTTGTGGATAAAAAGCTGTGGGTCAGCTCTTTGCAGGAAGAACTTTAAAAAAATTGGCTTAGTCTTTTCCAAATATTGATCAGCATGGAAGACTCAAATGGATGAGCAATACAAGTGAAAACAAGTTTAAGTCTCTACTTACAAACATTACAGGTAATTTAAAAAATATTATGGTAAGCTTATAAGTCTCTATTCCAAAGTAACAGCCTCACACTTCATAGAAACTTGGATTCATTGGTTCTTATAAACCATTTTTGTGATAGAAGATTACAGACAAACAAACCCGAAATTGGTAGATATCCCTAAGAGCAGATCAATCATATTTTGCTTATACTTACCTCTATTTTGTAAGATAGAATTTGAGGTCAAGGACTAGGACTGCTTACCAATTTGCATTGCAATTTCTATTCTAAGGCTTCACGGTAAATAAACAGAAAAGAGGCCAATACTGATGAATGGAACACACAAAAAAAATAGCACTATATTTGACTTCTACATTTCTTGCATACATACACACCCAAGGAATGGAAGAATTTCTTGACAACATTGAACAACCCATGTTCTTCAAGCTGAAATTCTTTCATCTGATAAATTCCTTTGATTATCTGAAAATAACATATACCCACAGATAGGTCCAGACCTGCGTCTCTATTTGCAAGGCAACACTAACTCAGAAACACCCAAAAAATGTCTTCACTGGAAGAAATGAAGCAAAACATAAAAGGAAGATACAGACCTTTTAATACAAGAGTAAGTCATAAATCAGAAGGACTGCTCAAATGACAGACGGTTTGTGAGCATATGTCCTAAATAAACTCCATTAGATTGATCAGTCTCAGACTGAAAAGTTAAAATTCAAGTACAATAAAGAAAATTCAGTTCCTTTACTTCAGTGTTATTCCATCGGATACTTTGTACTTGAAAACTCTGTACCGTTTCAAGCCTCAGCATGGAGTAGTGTTCAGGGAACTAATGTAGTTCCCAGTGAACATTGTCAGGTGTTTATAAGATGATTCTATGAGTAGATCTGTACAGTATCTCTAAATAATCCACTCACAGAGGAATTTTTGGTTTTTTGGAAGTAGAAAAAGAAAAATTGGATCAGTTATATGAAATATTACCAACCAGAATCTTAACAGATTCAAGGTACAGCAATTTTAGGTCACTCAGTACTCATTACTTATTAAGTAGTTATTAAAAATATTTTTTAATAAATCAAAGTTTACTGTAACAGCTACTGGAACAACAAATTTCTGCCGAATTAGCAGAATGATTGGAAGATCACAGTAAATGACAAGCTGGATTGACAAAACTAATGGAGAAAAACACACAAAATCTGACAGCCAGGTGTGTGGCAAGCTGTGCTGGTGTGGATGTGGGGCAGCGCCCACCAGCCTGCCCCAGGACCAGCCCTGCACGCCAAGAGCTCGATGCTGCATCTCGTGAGGCTGAAAAACCAGTGGGCCAGATGCCTGGGTGTCCACTGTGGGCCTCCACTGTGCTTCAGGCTGAGGTGGATGAACTGATGTCAGTAACCAATCTAGCTACATTAAAGATTGCTGGGGAATGCCTGCCCAAGCCACAAACACACCCATGGCTGAAGGGCAGAGGCTCTCAGCTTCAACAAAAGTGAGCCACAACATCCACAGGTTCACCTCCCCACCATGCTATGCTGAAGCCAGCTTGGAGAAGGAATGCTGCTGCTAAATGCAAGCAGCGGCAGGAGAGCTGTCAACAACAGGCAGATAAAAAACCACAGACATGTTGGGTTCAGTGATGGACACACCTTTATATTGCTCTGTCTTTGAGAGGCTCTGTCCCAGTCTCACAAAGAGCACAGCTGCCCCATCACCTTTGTCTAGTTCATGTTTGTTACTCTCAGCACCTGGAAGGATGGAAAACCATTGTGTGGAAAACTGTGATGAGCAAAAGCGTTAGCTAGCCTAAGTATGAAGAAATTGGTGTTTCCTTCGTTTCAGTGCTTCCTTAGTGTCTTTGTTTAACTCTGGGTTCTGAGGAATCTAGCCTACATTGCCCCTAACCCGGAGAGAAGAAGTTATCTCTGTATTCCTGCTACTGATATACTTATAACAATGAGAGCTCTGTATTGGTTTGTCTTCCCATCCATCTGTATTTACACAGCCTTTTATGAGGGCAGCACTGGAACAATAATCAAACTTTAATTACAAAGACATGTAATAGGATTCACAACCCTTTATTTCACTTGTGACTTTTATAAGTTGTCGTTTTTTCTCTACAAAGAAGTGAGGCAGATTAAACGGGAAGATAAAAGCATTTTCAAGGTTAAGGAGGAGAAAGAAAAGAAGGAGGAAAAGCAGGGAGAGGGAAGAAGAGAGAGAGCTCTGACCAGGGAGCAAATGCCATATTTCACACCTGTTAAAATAAGGGCCATGTCTCCAAATCGCCTGTGAAATGTTCACTGTTTAAGTGCACCAGAGGATCCTGAACTGTTCAAATTAGATAGGTGTCCATCTGAAAAAAACTCACAAGGCCAGTGAAGGAGGTAGATACCAAAAGGATGAATTCAAAGTCAATAGTTCAACCTGCAATCTGATGCAATAGGCAAGGGAGTTGTAACTGCAAAGCATAGTGAGCATCTAGACTGCTTAATACCGGCTGGGTTGTGAGACTCCATCTCCCAACACAGACATTTTCACTAATAAAAGCAGCTAATAGATGAGAGAGTACATGCAGAGAAGTAGAAGCACAGAAGTTCAGAGGGAGAAAAATTTGGTACAAACTGAAACTAGTTTGTGGGAGGTATGACAGAGAGTGGCAACAGAAGTCTTTATACATTTATTTTCTACAAGTGTTTTCCCATCTTACTCTATAATACTCTGAATCTTTGGAGTAATATATATGCATATATAACAGATGGTCTGAGAACAAGTACAAGGATCATCATGATTGACTTTGCAGTGAACACCCTGAGAACATGCACATAGGGGTTTATAATGACAGCAGAACCCTGCAAGTTAATCTCAGGATTCATATCAATTTCAGGACATTTGACTGTCACAACTTGGTAATCTGAAAATGAAACCCATCTGGTGAAACTTTAGGTTTGGAGATGGCGTGTTTTTTATATATTTTTTGTTCACTCCCTGATATTCGTAAACATTAGGCCAATGAAAGGATAAATCAGCTAACAGATGTCAGCTGGGGAGAATTAATGTTCTATCTTTTGAGGATGTTTAGAGAAGTGAATGTGTAGTGTTAAGTGCATACATTACAAAGTTAGTCTCTGAATCTAATAGGATGATTTTTTCCACCCTTAATACATAAAATCACTTCTGCCTTTCTCCATAAAAAAAAAAGAAAACAAAAAACAAAAAAACAACATGCTTCCTGTCTTTATTACAACCAATTGCTCTCAATAATGTATTTGACAAACACAGGTTTTTGACCTCACCCTCCAATTTCTATTGAAAAAATACGAGATGGCCAACCCAACTGGCTTTTGTGAAGAGTTTTTATACCTAGATTGATAGCTCTACTCCAGCTCCATCTGCCAACTGAACCAACATCTAACACTTTGGATCCATCATCATCTGGTCAATGATCTGTATGAAATAATCTATTCATCTCTTTTTGCCCATCATTGATATCAGGATTCAGAAAACCAGGTGCCACAAAATCATCTCAAAGGGCAGGAGGAATCCTGAAGAGGCACAAAGAGTGCCGCAGCTTTCTTTCACTCTGTGCCTGCTGTTTTCAGCCCCAGGACCTGAAGGATCACCTACCTGTCACGGTGTTGCAAAGTAGGATTTCACAAGTGAAATAACAAGATATTCTTTAGTTCTTATAAACTGCTAGGTTAGTCTCTGAATGCAGTAGAGAAAATTATGCTCCATAAAGCATGCCATTTTATCTTGGGCTACTTAAGTTTTCAGGTTTGCAGAGCAGATTTAAAAGAAATGATCATTCTGAGTGAAATTGTTCATGCTAATGTAAACACAAAGGTTCCCTTTCCATTGCTGACTTTAAAATTAATGCAGAGGTTGAGGGATTTACATATGTCATGAAAATAAAGAAAACACTGAGCAGTATGTAATAGTAATAAGTAAAGAATGAATTTATAAATATACTTACTAAGGACTGCAGAAAAGTATAAGGAGGGTGATGAACCACAGTTATGGCTTATGGCAACAATGTCAACAAATCTCTTCGTAGTTTTATCAAGAAACATTCTTCAGACTGCAGTTATTAGGACAGAGGTATCTAGTTCTCAGACTGAACAGTTACCATCCATCAAGATGAAGTAATGAAGTTCTGGTTTTTGTTTAACATTTTTTTTGGACCTTTGAATAAAACAGACAGTTAAATGTGAAAAAAAATGATAAGAACTGAGTTGTAAATTCTGAAAGTATTTTTTTCCAAACACTTCTGAAAATTTTGCTCAGAAATACACATAATTCATAATCAATTTAAAATACTGACAAGATTTTATTCTCAAGTGTATTCAGATAAGTCGTTTTTCAAAGTCAACCCAAAATGATTCAATAATGGAAAAAGGCCATTTTTCCTCTATTTTCAAGCCAGCTCTGTGCAGCCAGCCTTTTCTCCAACACTGAAAAAGAATGTTAAAGAATCTTTTCTTTCACAAAATCTTCTGTTATTGAAGGGACTATGGGTAAGAAATGGCTAAAATACTCTAATACATATTTAAAAAGGCACGGTGCAAAGGAGAAGAGGCTTTAGGAATTGGACGATCCTATTCAGGTAAGACCTTTATTCTCAAGACATATGTTGTCAGCACAGAATGATCTCACAGTGTCCTCTGGAATCACTCAATACCATTTCAATACCCTTTTCCAAAGTGACATATATGATTTTATGTGACAATCTGCAATTTAGATATATTAGAAGTGCCCTCTTAATGAAGAACCTCCTTGACAATTTATTTTCTCAGATAATTCCAAACAATTCTGGTCTAAACATCTCTAGAACCAGTTTGTAAATACATATATATATATATATATATATATATATATATATAAAGCTCATGCTTTTATATGGGATTGATTTTCCTTTCTTTATTCTTCTAAGAGTTGTATGGAAACACCGATATTACATATAAATCTGTCTTCTACAGCCTGTTGCTGATGTGTCCATCTCTGCCTTCATGGCTGAATGGCAGAGCTTTGAGTACATCCCGAGACATTTAAGATTGTTTATACTACTGAAAAAAAAAAAAAAAAACCCAAAAAAAAACAAACCCACACTCTAGTTATACAAGGCTAGATTACACATGTAAAATACATTGCTATTTATACATAAAATGTTTACAAAAGAATTACAGAGACAGTTGCATTGATGTTCACAGGCTATTTTTCTGATATTTTATGAATGTGATAACTGTAAAGCAAAGAGGTTTTGAAAGACAAAATACATTTTACATGTTTTTCACTTACAAATGCAGCCAAATCAGATAAGAAATATTTTCCATTGCTAAACTGTGCCAAGTATGTTAACTAACAGTACAGTTCATAGGGGTCTCAACTGAAAATAGCTGTTCTAAATATGTGATCAGATTACATTTGCAAAAGCACAGTGAAAGCTACCTGGAAAGGCTGCCTTTCATTTTAAATTGTAATGTTTTCATACAGTGTCACATATACTGGTTACTGCTTCCACTTCCCATTGGGTCTGCTTCCTTTCTCCCAGAACTAATGATTAAGCAGCAATTCCCAGCATTTTGGGGCATACAGACCAGACCAATTTAATTACAGTGTATGTACTGAAGCTCTGATTGCTGCCTCTTGGTTGGAAGTACTGAGCAGACATAGATTGCCCATTTCTTAGCAAGGGATTTAGGATTAAATACACAAATAGGGAAAAGCTGTGTCCCTGTGTTTGAATCATCCTGGTCATCCATTTGCTAAACAAATAACTAGAAACTGCTGCTCCTCTTCATGCACATATGAGTAAGAAACATGACCACAGATATCCTTGCTGTGACTCCACACTGACACATTGCACTCTGGTAGTATATCTGCAGAGGGAAACTGCAGCACCAAGAGGAACACAGGATAACTCCCCTTCTCACCTCTCAAAGAGTTAGAATTCTCCATCCCAACCCAGCTGCTGCAATCAGCATCAGCAACACCTTCCTCCTACACAGGCTGAGGAAACTACATGGTTAGTCACAATTCACAGCTGAAATCACCACCTGTAAGCAACTGATTGTTGTCAAATAGCTACACAGCGGGATGCTAACATGCCACCAAGGCTGTTTGGCTGGGAAGCTGCTTGTTGGGGGCCTTCTGGCTTTTCTCCATCAGGTTGCTCTCCTGGGGTGGTCCTGCAACAGCATGTGTGCAGGGACACTGCTGAGATGAAAGAGGGTAGTGTGGTGGGTCCAAAATCGGCTCCAGCAGGTGGTAAAAGAGATCTGATCGATTACATGGAGTGTTTAAATAATCTCTTGATAACCCTTTTCTGTACATGTTTTTGTTTAAAACTCAGCAGCATCAATGGTGCTCAGAGACTGAGGAGGAAATGAAAGCAGTGAGCTGTCTATCCATCAACACATTGTTCTGCTCAACCACAGGCTGTTGTTTTTATTAAGAGCAGCATCTTACATAATTACAAATCTTGTTGTCTTGTCTTTTCCCAGAACGTTGTGTTTGAAAAGCTGAACAGAAGCTTTGGGGAGAGCTCAACACTGAGAATTACCAACACACCTGCTGCCTGTTTTGATGTGAGCACCAAAGTACAGTGAGATATAAGAACCAAGGTTAGTGTACAGAGTTTTGAAATCTTATAGGGCAGTTGGCACTGGGCTGCCTTGTTTCACAGACTTGGACAATGAGCTGCCCAGGCAAGGGTGGCCTCTGGTTACCATCTGCCCTTAGGTGCAGCTGCCATGCAAGTGATGAAGAGTAAGAGCAGATTTGCAGAGGTGACCTTTTTCTCATTCCCAACATCACAGACAAACGTGTGGTGTAATAGGCTGAAGAAACTCTTAATGCTGCCTTATAACTCACTTGAATGAGCAGGGTAATTTTTCTGCTGACCGGTTTTCCCAGGATGGTACTACACCTCCCTTGAAGGCAGTGCTAAGGGTACATTGTGTGATAGCTGCAGCTCTGTTGGTGCTATTTCTTCTCACTTTTGTGCACATTTGTGTTTGTTTACCTGTGAAATCCAGCTTAGCCTCTTGAGCTCCTTACACTGAGCCCAGTCACATTGCATCCAAGGGAATTATTGGTACCTCTGATTGGATTCATTTGATCTAACTTTGGACTTTTCTAAACAAGTACAAGGTTTTTATCCAATCTTTTCACTCTGAACTCCCTTTCCAGTCAATAGAGAGAAAGTTTCAGTATGCTATTTATCTAACCAGCAGGAAGTTGGAACTAAATGATCTTTGAGGTCCCATCCAACTCAAGCCATTCTACAATTCTATGACTGTGCTATAGAGAGCTGGGTTCCCTCCGCTGACTAACTCTCGTGGTACCAGCTCAAATGCTGCCTCTCCTCCTGCAAGTATCTCCTTCAGATACATAGCCATGGAGTAGAATGGAAGTATTTTCCAGATGCATCTTTCTTCTTTTCTTATACTGTCTGAAAAAAAGTCAGTTTCCTGAAAAACATTTTAAGTTATTTTGCCCTATCACCCAACGGATCACTTGTCACTTCTTAAAGAATCCATAAAGTATCCCATCTGGGCTTTTTGCTTCATCTAAACTGAAATATTTCAACCCTATACCCTTCTTTCCCCAAGGTGAAATTAAGTCTTCCAAAATTTTCTGTGGGTCCTTTATGATTTTAGACATGTTGTCTGTTTCTTAAGTAACTTTCAATAACTCTCTAACTCAGTTCTGATATCAGGTTGTGTTTGTTGTTGTTTTGTTTCTTTGTTGCTTTCTTATTTGTTTGCTTTTTTTTTTTTTAATACCAAAATCACACGTAAATCTCCTCAGAACAGAAATGTTTAAAGCTATGCTCATAGTTTCTTCTCATAGTAGATATTTGGCAGTTTCTTTTCCTGACCGTAAAATATAATTGCCACAGTTGTACACACTTTATTGCTTTTCTCACAGTGATTCTATTGTATTAGTGCCAGAGCTTATTCAGTTTTCTCTTTTAGGATCACATTTTTCCCACGTATAACGATACCTTCCTTTGTGAAATGCATTAAAATATCATAAGGAAGGTATCTTGTCTAAGTTTGAATACACGTAACTCAATGCACCCTTGTTTTCCAAGGTTTCCCACCCAGCTCTGCCTCTTCTGAGAACTATCATGAAGCACTGACCTCTAGCAAAGTATTTCCCTGTAGATCAGTTTACTTCCTATTTGATTCAGTCTCTTTCTTTGGAAAAACATAGTGCTTTTTTCATCCTTAGAATCCTCCTCCGTTATTAACTCTGCTTGTTTCCCAGTCACATCTTACCCATGCAGGCTGTGGTGGGATTACTTAAAAGTGAGAAAACAGCTTTTGTTCTGTATTGAACTACACTACTGTACTGGTGGGAGAAGCAATTACGTTTAATAGAAGCTGTGGTTTGCTATTTGAGGTGTATAGTAGTCTCACTGGAGATATTATGCTGAATCTTACATGCAGATCTGTTACATGACAAAACTCTACAACTGGTGCATGCTTTCTAATGTTAGAAGGCTTTAGAGGACTTCCTTTTCAATTACTAATCAAATTGTTAAGCATGGTGTGTTTTCTGCACCCTGAACTGTGCTTTAGTCTTCAGTGCAGCCAAGTTAATGTTGCTATCAAAATTGTAACTTTGCACGGGAGAGATTTTTGGTATGTCAGATTCACACGATTATCATAAGCATACATTCACTAGCTACTAACAAGCTAACTAACACCACTTTTCCTTTCTGTGGGCCACTTCTGCATCAGGAGTAAATCTGCATTAAATCAGCTGACAGGAATCCCACCAAGTTATGATGACCACATTTATCGCATTCTCTCCATGTTTTGCGTGCAAGGAATCACCTGATTTCCTGGTGATCACATCTGACATTGGGCAAGGGAGGTGAAGAGCTTGAGTTTCAAAGTTCTTAAAATGTCTCTTGCATTCTATGCCTTTCACATCCCTATTTTCCCTTTCTATTTATTCTTTTTGCTTTCAGTTAATCATATTTTAATGAAAGGTATAACTCAGTAATTTTCTTTCATCTTTCTCTCTAGCTTCCACAGATTAAAACCCAGAAAAAAAAAAAAGAAGTTTGGAGCCACCATGACCCTTTCAAAATAATGTACTCCCACCAACCAAATAAAGTCTAATTCCTAAGTCATGCTGCAGACCCTAAACCCCTCACACAGGACACCTCCTTTATCAACATCTATCTACATCAACATCAAACCAAGTTCTGTTCTTACCTTATAAATTGATTTTGGATGCTAGTCAATCTCCTCAAGCCAAACTACAGACTGTTGGCTTTGGCTCAGTACTGTTGGCTGACACAGCTCTCTATCATGTCCTAAAAGTGTTAAGATAGTTCAAACCTCCAAAGATGGTATTATCTCAGAGAAGAGTACAGCATCCTCCCAGAGGATTTACTCTTAGAAAGCTACTTTAGGTTAAAGAAACATCTTACATCTTCCCTATCAGATGATAGTGAATCAACAACCCCATTGATTATGAAAATGGAAAGGACTTGACATATTAACTTTACATGGCATTGGTTAATGATTTTGCATTTCTCCCACTTTAAGCAATCAAAATAAGTCAGCCTCCTTCAGTTCTGCTAATATCTTTATTTTGTTGTTTACAGTTTTATATCATTTAACTGAGCACTGTGACATTTTGGCTATAAAGATATAGGAAAGTCTTACATTTTTCAAAAAATTATGGAAGCCCTTTCAGTGCTTTTAGGTTCAAAATATATATATATTTTTAAACCTCTCCAAATGCTGAAAGTGAATTTTGCAGGACACTGTTCACTGAAGAGTGGCTGTGGTAAATCAGATGCAAAATGCTTCTCCCCTTCAGTACACTACGTCCATGATCAGTGCAGTGAAGACACTGAAAATACTGCACCTAAGAAAAATGAAAAGAAAAATTGACATGCTAAGAGCTACAATACAAAGAACCACTGAGATGCAGTTTCTTTAGAAAACATTTTGCAAATAAAATAAAAATAGTTGTAACTGGTATGTGCAAAAGAATCTCAAAAAGAAATGACCAACTAAATCAAACCTCTTTAGGTGTCCCTAAGGATATCTCACTGCACTATTTTTTATTTTTTTTAAAGTGTCTTAATGTGAAAAGTAATTGGCAGAGGAAGAAGCAACACAGGGCAATTATTTAATCAATTGAGGTCTATCTACTTGGTATTAAGTTCAAAGTTATGATGACATCGAATTTACCTCAAAAGCAGCAGGTCAAAATTAACTTACTTTATGGCAACTACAATACCTTCACTTATTGTATTTGTGCTTTTACAGAGAGCTGGCTTAGAAACTACAGTTCTGTGTTCTAATGTGCATGGAAACTCTATTATGCAAGAAGAACACAAGTAAGTATATTGGTGATTTAAGGGATCTGCTAAGGGATCCACCTCCTAACTCACCTTTAACCAGAAGGTCATGCAATAACAGCCAAATTACTCTGACCCTTTGCTAAATTCAACATATTTGCTCACTGGTTGACTGTTACTTTATATGCCATGACCACCTCCAGTCTATTCTACTAGCTAAGATCTGGTACACTGATTACAGCAATTGAATACAGACCTGACCACTCAACTAGAGAACTATTCATACACACCTGTCTGATGCATATAATATAATATAATGCATAGTTTGAGGTGATTCACTTCCCACCTTTATTATTGTACTCATATGTAATTTGTGAACTGTGCCCATAAAGGCAAAAAAGTTCACTAGTGGTGTTACACGGTTGTAAACTTGATACCATCTTTTTCCTCACCAGTGTAAATGCAGCTAATAACTTCATCTTGTACTGCAAATAAGATTGATTTATTATGCAAATCAAAACCACTCCAGTGGATAACAGTGAATTCTCTTTTATGCAACTAGCAGGGAAAAGCATGTTTCAAATGTGGAAGAATTATGTGGTGCTGAGATTCTGCTAATGCTAAGGGCAACCTTTGACTGTGCACAGTATGTAGAGACTTGCTCCCAGGAGAGGAGCTATCAGATGCATGAAGACTGCAGGATGTGGCCCCAGCTTCTTTCCAAGCCATGTGGGATGTACTGCTTCCAAACCCACAGGCTTGCTTCAGCTACTTCACACTGTGCAATAACATCTGTTTTCAGTGACAGCACAAGCCCTGACCAGATGCTTAACTCTTAGATGTACCTATTTTAAATGAATAAAATTGAAACAACTAGTTCCCTGAAAAGTCGTATCTAGTGGGGCTGTGACACCCTGTATTTCTTGTTCCCATTCACTCTTGTGTGAATTCTCTGATGTTGATGGAGTGCAAATACTATTACATTATTGAGTACTTCAGAATGGAGCGAGTACACACTGCAAACCTACAGTGTTTCTGTTCCAAAGTCTGTAGTAGGTTAGTACACGAATACCTCTGATTATTTCTAGCACCTGTAATTAATCTTCCAATTGCAGTCTGGTATTTAACGAATCCACAGAAGCCAAATAAAGAAGGAACAATACATCAACGTATCTGAAATATCATGAAAATAATAGTATTGTTTGAACTCTCTGTGTTTCCTTCTTGCAGATACTGGCTCAAACATCTGTCTTCGTACTGATGCAGCAGATATGTAAGGTATGCAGATATGCCACTCCACTTACATGGTTGACAATTTCACTTTTGCTTCTGTTTTTTTTTGGCTTCCACCAAGTGGATGGGTTGTGTTGGTGGTTGGACTAGATGATCATAGTAGTCTTTTCCAACCCTAGAGATTCTGTGGTTCTATGTCACTAAGGAAGAATGAGGAAAGAAAAATATTAGTTACATATGTGGAAGCTATTTTTAACATTCTATACTGAACAGGTAAGACATTAAGTTGATTTTGTGAATGCTACTTAACTGAACTTGAAAAAATGAGTCATATACTAATCAGGTTCTACAAATATCCTTCCTCAATGACAAGCTGAGTCATTTTTGCATTAAGTGTATTTTAAAGAGCTTAAAGATATACACTGTTCAGTTGTGGAATATTTGTTATAATGTTCCATGTTATTGTTGAAATACACAAATACATTAGTGACAAAAAGGGGAGATAAGAGGCACAGAAATCTATTTACATCAGAGATGAAATACACGTAGAGGTACAGGCTAGCTATTCCACTGCATACAGTACCTACAAAGAAATGTCTTTTTTTGTTTGTTTGTTTTCCAGAGAAAAGGCAGTTTGGAAGAATGCTGAAGAGCTTGAAGTCACTTAAATGTAACATACCTACTAAAATACACATAGCGATTAATGTTATTGTGATACAAATTGACTAGTTTGTAAAAAAAATTGTAGGACCACTGTTGAAAGCCACTGTGTTTTCCTTTGCTCCTCCGAATTAATATCCTACAGAAACAGAATAGTAGTTGAAGAAGATTTCTACATTAATAGCATTATGGTTGTGGTAATAGTAACTGCAATGGCAGCTGCATAAACAAAATGTGGGAATGAAGAAAAAGAAAAGTTCATAGTAAAACAGGAAGCAAAGGCATCAAACAGAAGAAAAAAAAAAACAGATGGGAATCCTGGCTGAGGTAGAAAAGTTTGAGGTTAATATTTAAAACATGTCCTCACTCTGCATGTTTTAAAGGTGTCCATTTCCTTCACATGGGTACACTAAGCAGAAACATGTAATATCCCTCACAAAGGAAGAAACTCGTAGACAGCAGTTGTCTCTCTTTTCTGCTTAACAGCTGCACAATATCATTTTTCTCTGTACTCTCAAAGTATTTATGTACCTTTGAACTCTTCAGAAGTAAACAGGGGATTTGAGACAGGGGAGAAACTAACAGCATTTATGGGGACATGATTTGTTAATGTCACATTGTGAAGAAAATTAAGGGAAACTTTGAAGAATTATAATTTTAGGCCCTGTTACACATCACAGGATATATTAAACTTGAGTTTGCAGATTACAAGCAAATTAGTAGAGTCACCACCCTTGGCCTGATACTCCTTGGCAAATGATGATATTCAACAAGTTACCTCACACAGTTTTACACAAAGAAAATTCTTTGCAGAGAGCAGTAGTATTTATGAAATCTCTTCCATGCCAGTGATATGACTAGAACTTGAATAAATAAAACCAATGAAAATATCCACTAGGAATAGCAAAGCTGTAAAATATTTTTTCCACTGGGTGTTTACTTGGCTTACTCTTATTTGGAAGTATATCTAGTTAAGAGGCAATTCCAGATGTACATAAGAAAAGATTTTCATTTCCTTCCCACCCTTCCACCTCCCTGCCAAATAAAAAGACATTTTAAGTATTTTAAGTACATTTAAGTTAGAAGGCTTTGTTTTCCAAAATATACATCTGTCTTCCTCAGCAAAAAAACCAAACCAAACCAAAACAAACAAACAAAAAAAACAAAACAAACAAACAAAAAAAACCAATGAAGCTTCTTTGGAACTTCCTGATGTATTTTGTAACAGCCCTGAGGTGTTCCTAAATTCATCTCTCTACCATGGAATACAAGAAGCCCAGCTTGTTCCTGTGAGGGACTACTCTGTTATTAAGCTATTCAGCTGTAATGAACAGAGTTAAGAGGTCAGCAGAGACTGGCCAAGGTTTAAATGCTGATGGACATTTTCCACCACCTCTGTGAAATTCTGCTACTGGATTTGATCAACCTGCCATTTTAGTGGAACATTCTTCTTTACAAAGTGAACAATTTAGGGATTATTCCTGGTAGCGTTGCTGCAGAATTCATGTCCTTTTTTGCAGGCCAACTGAATTTAACAAACAAAGCAAAAGCAAAAATTCATGTGACAAGTTTAACTGACCTTAATAGAGAATCACATTTCTTCTTCAAGAATCATGAATTGCTCTAGAAGCAATTCAAAGCTAATGCAACTTTTGAAGTGAAGTCATTATTGTTAAGTGTTTACTAAGTAGTTATTATTTCATCCCTATGCTATCCAACAATGTATTTTCCTCACTGGATTCCTCATGGGCCACAGAAGGCTTCACCACATTTGTACAAGGCTCATATGCAGGCCACAAATGCCTTGACAGTGGTGAAGAAGGAGCACTGCTTCCCCTTCTTCTGTGCTAACAGAGCCTATTCAAATCTCACATGATCATAGAAGTGAACTTTCCTGGTCTCTGCAGAATGCTTTCAGCTTATGTTTATGTTTAAACTTATGTTTAACAGGTTGACCATCCATAAACAGAACATATGGAGCTCCACAGTAATGGGCTAAACTGGTCATTCGCAAAAGACTTTAAACAGAGACCCTGCACTGTCTGGACAGAACATCATGGACCCTCTAGATAAACAATGACAAGTTCTGGAACTAAGTTATGCACTTTAACATATTGTAGTTGCTTTTAGTTGACATTTTAATAAAATATTTTATCCAAATACTAACAAGATAATTTTACAGAAATTACAAAACCAAAACAGCAAAGCACTTCTTATAGATAACTTCTTGTAGACCTGTGCAACAGTACATTCTTTATTCATATATGCTGAATGAAGAAAACGTATTTGAGTCCAAGATTGTGAGTATCTATGATGATGGAGACTCCATCACCTCCCTGGACTACCTGCTCCACTTCATACAGTTACACCAAGGCATCAGAATCACAGAATCACAGAATCATTAAGGTTGGATCTAAGAATATCTAGTCCAACTCCAGCCCATCCCCACCATGCCCAGTGACCATGTCTCTCGGTGCCACATCTCCACGTTGCTTGAACACCTCCAGGGATGGTGACTCCATCACCTCCCTGGGCAGTCTGTGCCACTGCCTCACCACTCCTTCTGAGAAGAAATTTTTCTGGATATCCATGCCTGATTGAAGCCCCTGTTCCATCAGGGCCTTTCTTTTTTTTCACCCAAGCTGCATGTCTTCCCTAGATAGCAGCTGAGGCTTGGAAGCTTGCTTATGCCTTTCTCCACCCAAGCAGGAGACCACCAAAATAGTCAACCTACTCCAAGCAAGTAGGCTTTTCTCCCCAGGTTCAGTTTGTTGTGGTCAGTTGCTGGGGATGGCTCTGTCCCACCCTACAAATGCAATGCCCAACTCCAAAGACATATCACTCAGCACATGCCTTGGAAACCCAAACCCTGTGCTCTCCAGTTGCACTTGTGTCTCCTATTTTGAATGTAGATGTGTGCCTGCCAACCTGGAAAACACGGGAAAGGGGAGTGCCTGACTGTGCCCCTCACAGACCTCTGGAGACCTGAAGCCATTTGGACTGGGTGTATTTATAGAGAATTTGATTATTGAATCTAAGCAAGTGTCTGTCCTCATTAAAGTCATGATATAGAACAGCTCCTAATCTTGCAGAGGTAAGCATTTAAGATTACAAAAAAAATACTGAGTTTGGGAAAATGTCAGAAGTTGTCTGACATGCCTCATTTTTTTTTCCCTTACAAAGAATTGTTAGATTGTGTCACATTATTAGTCTGTTTTCCATTGCGTGTGACAATCATTAAAATTAATATACATTTATAATCCATACTTAAAATAGAAAATGCCTATTTGGGTTATGCACATATAGCCTATTAAGCTCTGAACTGCTTGCTGGTTAACACATTTTATTATATTCCCAAAGATTTAATTCTACATATGGATCAAAGAAAGGCAGGTAATTTTCAAGAGCAAAAACATCTATAGAGAAAATAGCGAAAATGAAAGCTGTACTCTTACAGGTTCTTGTTCATGCAAAGGCAGGTTTCCTTCTCCGAGGCTCATACAGATTTCCCACCCCATTTATTTTGGGATGGGGAAGACTGACAGGATTTTCACTACTAATAATTCCCTTTTCTCTGTCATGGTCTTGGAGCATCATTCCAAGCTAAAGAACCTTCTAGGGAAAGAAGTTCGCAGAGACCCTTGGTCCAAGCAGATAATAAGCGAGCTGCCAAACTCCTCAGAAACCATTAAATAAGATTGGCGCTCAGCAATCAGTCTTACATAGTGACTAAATCACAGCCTCAATACAGAAAATGCACTCATCAGAACTCAACTGGACTTATAAATTTTCTTTCTGAAATAAAGAATTAACTATGTTGTATGCCTTTCAAAGAGCTTCCATTCAGAAGTCTTTAACTGTATCTCCCCTAGCATTCTTTCCTTCATCCCCTGGGTTTCATTTGCAAATGTGTTCTTGATTATAAGAAGAAAGACACTGCCACACATAAGCTCAGCAGCCTATTGTAATCACAGCTGTGCCAACAGGGGAACACTGGAGTTCCTAGCACAAATATGAGACACAAGAGTTGGTACACACTAAACTCCTCTTCTGCAAATCACCGACCTTTTTCAAAATGTCCCTTTTATTGCCAAACAGAGCCAAAATAAAATTTTAAAAGTGAAATAAAGAAGAGAGGATAAATGGAATGGGATTCAACATGTGGCTTCAAATATAAAATAACTATTTTACAATCACATTTAAAGACATCTTTATTTAATGTTTTTCTTCAAACTTGCTCCACATTTAACTTCTACAATGTATTGCGTCTGATTTCCTGACCAAATTATAATTTGCAACAAAGTTATGAAGCACCAGATCTTTTAACACTATGAAAAAATGTATTAGTCTTCCTCCCAAATGTTTTGCTTCTAGTAACACATTTCCAGGCAGAATCAAGAAAGCAAATCACTTATATCTAGATACCATACTAGAATAAGTCATTCGTAATTGCATGAACACATAAACTGTGCAAAGAGATTTTTTGATAGAAATGAAGTAAAATTTTCTCCACTGCTGCTTCTGTAAAAGCACTGTATTGAGAAAATCCACTCTTCTAATTCACTCAGGCCTCACTCAGATCCAGACAACAACCTCAAATTATTGCTGCAGACAATCTGGCAATGCGAGTTTTTGTGGTGAAATTTAGAAATGCAGATTCTCCTCAATATTTTTCATATTAAACAAGAATGAATTATAAAACGTTGCACAAGAACATATTTAAACATAAAGTGGAAAAAGAAAGAAAGGAAGGGAAAAGACAAAGTAACTCACCATTTTATCTGTGTTTTTTTTCCCCACTTTTCTAACACAGGAAATGAACCATTTTTTCCTTCTTTATCATTCTCCTTCTGCTTACTGCTCTCTGCTTTTTTCAACATACATCATTTCTGCCTGTTTCACAGACTATCAGTTGTAGCTGAAAGATCAAAACCTCTCTTTGAACATAGAACTTCCTTCAACAGAGATTCAACACAGAACCTCCTTTAACGGAATTTCATAGTTTTCTTCCTATGTTGATACATACACAAAATTGTAACCTTGGATATTAGACTTTTTCAGGTAGAGATCACAGTTGTCTGATTTTGTGAAGCGCAGAAAACAACAGCTACAAAATTTCACAATAAATACAAAAAAATGTACTGTGGAACAGTATTTAAGTACTGCAAGCCAGTGGCATGATAGCGAGGAGGCTGAAAAGGAAAAAAACTGGTTTTTTATTAAGATCATTAATAACATCCAAGTCAATCATTTCCTGACAGTTAACGACCAGATGGATTAAGACCCCCTCCAGATGGCTGTTAACTGCCAGGAAATAGCCAACTCATTGGCCATTGGTGCTTTAAACACCATTTGGATACTGCTTTTCATTAGTCATATTCACATGATGTTATTATGCACTAAGCGCCTGAATGCAGTACAAAGCCTTACTTTCACAAAACGATAGAACAGAGTGTGGGTACAAAAACAGCACAAACAGATGTGTTTCACTTATGCAGAACTATATTGCTCCTAGAACCAGAAGAATGTGATGATTATGGAAATCACTGAAGAGACAGTCATCATTGCAAGCTTCCACATACTAATCCACTTACATTCCTTCTCTTATGTCCAGGCTGGACCACCCCAAGGGGTGAAAGGTTAGTCTCCATGTCAAATCATCTCATGGTTTCCCTGCTAAGATGTTCAAAAAAGTATGCGACTACTGAGATTAGGTTACTCAATCAACATTAACAGGACTAAGACAAAAATTCCAGAGCACAGAAAGAGCAATCGTATGGTCTTTGGGTACACACACATATTAACACATTCAAAGAGGGACTAAAATATTTCTTTCAAACAGTCTTTAGACACAGAGAAGTACTGTTGTTTTCTTTTATCATGTGCCGTATGTACATATAAATACTTCAATTACTATTGATGAAAAAATTCTGTAGTAAGACTAACTGACCAACCCATAATTAATCTAGCTTGATTTGTCATAAAGTCTCCAAAGTTGTAGATAGATCATTAATCTGTCTTTGAAAATATTTATCTGATTCTCCTTAAAAACATACATGCTAACAAACATCGTAACATCTATGAAGCGAAAAGTGAACTGCTTGTGAAGTTATAGGTAAAACAAGGGAAAAAATCTGTTAATGTTATTTACAGAAGATAAAGCTAGTGAAGAGCTCAGAAGATTTTCTGCAAAATTAAACATCAGATACCCTCAAGGGTATCCCATTGTAACACACAAGTCTGAAGCTGAACCAAAGCTTACTCACTGTGAGAAATCTGCTACATAACACTACAGGAGCTAAAGTTACTAGAACACTCAGGCTCTCTTTAGTCCTCGGTTCCAGCAAGGCCTTCTTGACAAGCTCTCACACACTACATATTTCATTTTCCTGAGCTTTGTGTCCTGAATATGCCAAAACTAGTTTCTACCACATGCTGCAGATGTGTTAAATTTGTGGAGAGGTCTTGTTCACACCAGGGCAAAGTTGTTCTCTTGAAAGGGAGGATTTTCTTATTACTTTCTTCCTTTTTATTTTCTGTGTTACATTACTACAGTAGATTATATCTTTAACATGTTTGCTGAGGTCTTCATAGCAGGGAGTTGCAATTTAAAATAAGGCAGTTTATTTTTTTGTTGTTGTTTATAGCGGTGAAATGAGTAACTCAAAAACTGCCCGAGATTCTGTGATGCTTTCTGAAAAGCAGAAAAGCACAGAGAAATCCAGGTCTCAGAAGGAATCATTCTAGCAGTGTCTGAAAACAGATGATTTATAAAGGACAGAAGAAGGAATTCTTAGTAATGTCAACATGAAAAAAATTAGCAATTCAATACACAGCTATTGTGGGCTATTAAATTGATCCAGCAATGAATGGGGAGGGCTATTCACGGTGCACACAAACAACTAAAGCTGGCAACAGACTGAGTAGCCAGGAAATATAATCCAAACACCTTAATATCACTTCTGTCATGCCGCCTATCTTCACAGACGTGATAAACCCACAGCACAGCACAGCACACTATCACAGATTAGTGTTCTACTGACACAGTTCAGCCCCCAGCTGACACTTACCCATCTGTGATGAGAGATCCAGACTGCCCCTTCTGTACTCAGAGGGCTGCTCCTAGGTGCATGAGAGAAGACTCTGGATGATATGCAGAGGGCAAAATGCCACAGTTGGAGAAGGCAGGACTCCTTTTAATCCGTGCACTCTGCATTGATGTGCTAACGTGAGAGTAATTTCATATATCAGAAGCTCAAAACAGGCTTCTTATTGTAGTATATAGCAACAAATTATCCCTCCCAGAAATACTTTCCAATTTTTCATCTAGTTACTTGTTCTAATGATTTCTAAGTATTTGTTCTTTATATTCCCCGCTAGGCCTGCTCTGGTGAGCAATCAGCTGGTTTACTCAAAGCTTGATTACCTCATCCCTTTTTTAGCAAACAAGAGTCCCTGCCAATTATGGGGTGCAGATGTCTTACAGAGATTAATGCCAAAGAAGTAGAAAATGCTCCTCTGTGCACAGGCAGGAGAAATGCCAGAAACTTTATTTTTATAATGAGGAACCATGACTTAGTTCCAACTTTGAACAATTCAGACATAATGTAATCAAGCTATATCTGAATCTCACCTGCCTCGGGCAGACAGTACATAGAGAATATTCTCTTTCTTCATCTGATGATGGCAAAATATCTACTGTCTTCAGTATGGCCATAATTTCACTCCAATGTTTTTCAGGTATATATACTTAGGAATACCAATAGGGGAAAACCTGACAATGATATTTTCACAGTTAATTTTATTGACAGTAACATAAACATGGTCTTGTGTATATTTTTGCTGTGTGACTGAGTATTCATATAAGGAAACCCATGTGAAGATATTTTACAAAGCAACAGTCTGCAGTGCTATTGCAATAAAAGAGTGGTGCTGAAGAGAGCACTGTGGAGAACAAACTGGGAGATTGGGCTTTTTTTCTACAAAGAGTTCATAATGTGTGGAGCGTTCCTTATTTTCCCCCTATCTTGTGATACTTTTCAAGCATCTTTCCCCACTACTGGTCTGTTATAGATAAAAAAGTGGTTTTAAAAAAAAAAGGAAAAAAAAAAAGGTAATCTTTTATTTTCTTGTTAGGAAGGAGGAAAAAAAAACACACTCAAACCCATCACATGGACTTACTACAGTCCTGCCCAGAGGGCAGTAAATGTCTACACTTCCAAAGTCATAAACTTCCTGTTTCAAAAATGAACTGCTTTTAATTCAGATCTATTAAACTTCACAGCATTGGTAACCCCTTCCTGTGTGTTATCTTTCCTTTGGGTCAGTCTCTTAAATTATTCAGCTCTCCTGCATGCTAGAGACCGAATCCTTGACCAATGAAACTACCCTTGAACTTAGGTATCTGCAATAAGGCTACGCTTTGATCAGAGCCTTCCTTTACCTACAGGATGAATGAAACTAATAAAAAATATATCCTGCCCAAATGTTCATTTATTTGATCTTTAAGCGAGATCATCAAACAAACAAACCTGGTATAAGTAACCACCCTCCAATGGCCATTTGCCAAAGATGATCAAGGCCATACCACAATTCATGCTCTGCTTGTAGGCTGGGCAGCTGCTGTATTCCTTGCGTTGGTTCAAAGACATCCACTGAGAACAAGCATCTGATCTTAGAGAAAGAGCAAGGACACACAAAATCTGAGCAGTATGAGAAGATCTGAGCCTGAGGATTTTTTTTTAATCTAGCTATAGATTCTGTAACAGGAGAGACCATAAAATCCATATTGAAAATGTAGCTATATTTGTAGCTACAGCTGCCAACCACTAAAGCTTTTATTCAACAAACACATGAATTAAGATATTAGTGAAGGCTCCTACTTTCTACTGTACCCTGCTCATCAATATCCAGGAAACAAGACAGCAGAGAGTCAGTCATCTATATAAGAACTTGGTGCAAAATCATGGTCTTATTCTCTAATGTATTATATAAAGAAATAGATGAAGTTGGATAGATCATGTCTGCCGAGAGAGGTAGGCAGCCAAAATGCTCTTCACCTAAGTTAAAGCAACCTAATAAAGAGTACAGAAGACAGTCACCAAGGGTTCAACATACTGAATCTGCACATAGGGGCTTTCATCTGCTAAGACAAAATGTACCTTATCCCTATCTTGACAAGAAATAAAGGGCTATAAATAATAGCTATGGCAAATGTAATGCAAATAAATTCATGTTACCTTTGTTGCACAGCTTCTGAATAACATATTTTTAAAATATTCTAAAATATTGAATGTTTTTAAAGAATTCTTTACAGAAATCTTTAAAGAGCAGGAAACTCTTTCTATATAATACTTGTCTTACAAATAGCAAAATCTCTCTGAGGTTTCTCTGCAGAAATCCATTTAAAAATAATAGAGAATAACTGCCAACGATCTATCACCTTGGTCATAAAATGTTTCAAGTAGTTCATAAAATAGAACATTATGGGTAGTCAAAACTCTCAGTTGCAGCAGAAAAGTTACTAGTATCATCCAGCCACCATCAAATCTGGGAGTGCTAGTTTGAACAAAAACATTAAGAGGCCTCAGCTCTTCCCATACCTTATGTTTTCCCCATAGGCGAGGGAAGCATCACAGCTGCAGTGCAATGAGAAGCTTTGTGTTTAACTGTCGCATGTAAGAGAACTCACGGAAAAGTGGTAGTCATTTAATTAACGTTAGTGGTAAACATGTTATTTCAGTATGCATTCATCTTCCCCTCCCTCCCTCCCTCCATAGAGGTTATTCTTAATAAAGAGAATGAAGCCACAAAGTTGTGTATCTCTGCAAAGTAAATAAACAAGGTGAATATGAAGGAACTGTCTGTAACTACCTTTTGTCTTGCAGCAAGGGTGCTGGGAAAGGGTTCACATCAGTGGCAATGCAATGCTCAATTTTAGGGAGTTATTAAGTATTGATGACAAGTTAATAAACATTAATTCAGTACTCCTACTGAATTGGCAGAACAAATTGCAATGGCCTTATCAAGTATGAAAAATGCAAAAAGCCATGTGCGTTTTATAAAGAGAGTCAAAGAAACAATTACTTTCTGGCACTCCCATGACACTTGTACTGAAAGTAGTGGCTGCCTTAAGTTGGAAACAAATAGTGGACTCTCAACTTGCTTAAATTTATATAAGCTCTAGAACACTTCTCTGTGGTCCTCACTAAAATTGGCAGATAGTCAGAAAATCGTAAGTGGAAAAAAATGGTATCAGAAGTTTGGCTTTAAAGGAAAAATCAGGTAGTTTTCATGTTCTGCTAAGCCTACAAGACCTACTGTTTTCAGAAGGGAAGGAGCTGAAGAAGGCAGTAATCTTCTTCTTCATGATGATGCTGTCCTCAAACACATTTTTAGTAACATCCTCCAAATTAACATAAAGAATGGGAGCTCTTAAGCTTATGTGTAATCCTCATGGGAAATATTTTTAACTATATTCATTGTAGGGGCAACTGCAGCTCCAGTTCCATGCCAGTGCCTCTGAAAGTGTGTGGGAAAATAGGCTCCAGCCTTATCTGACACTTAGATGTGAAGGAGGATGACACAGCCTCCCCCAGGCCAGGCACTGCTCCTTAGCACAGGAAGATACATTTGGCTGTAGTTCATCTCTCATGTGAAATGTGACAGGATGAATTGGTTTGGACAGTACTTTGAAGTAGCTTCAATAACAGCATCAACAGAAATACAATTGTGGAAAGTGATCTGTGGAAAACTAGGTCTTGGTCCTAAGAACTGAGAGCCTGCCTGTTCTCTCAGCCTGTTCTATCATAGCATAGGGTAAAAAAAAGGCAACTAAACCTCTCCTCTCTAATGGCACCAGAAACCAGCTTCACTTGATCAAAAGCAGACATCTGCATCCAAGCTGCTTCCTGAGGTTGACAGTTCTAATTCAGCTTGACTGACAACTGAGACCTTTAAAATGGAGTGAAAATTTCCAAAAACCTTTCATATAGCATCAAGCCCATAACTATCCTAGGAAACACCCATCTGTGATCCTTGAAACATTCTTCTCCTTTATGTGAACATATACATGCTACATCTGGCATGAGGAACCATAAATCACCTCAGATTCTCCCAGATATTTTGGTATATTTGCTCACCCAGACAGCAAATTTATACCAATGGCAGAAAAAAAACAGTTGTGGATGCATTAAGTGGAAGCATCAGCTATGAATAGCGTTTCCACTGTATTACTCTGAGTTCCTGATTCTGTACATCTTGAACTTGGCTGCACCTTCTATCCTCCAGCACTATGCACATTGTTTCTTCTTGACTGCTTTCTGCCAGAAGTGCAGGATGCGTGGATGAAAAGAATGCAGCTAATACCACCCTTGACTTATAGAAAATCCTTCATCCTCTATCTTACAAAATCTCACTTGCAAAATTAATGTGAACTGGTGAGCATTAAAAATGTCACAGAGACTGAAAAATGCCATGAACACAAACCTAGGACAATGATAAATGGCTAAGTAAAGAGGCCATGGGAGACAGATAATGGAGGCTTTAGGGATTAATGTAAATCTGGTTTTATTTAAAGTACATATTTAGGATCAGGGAAAGTAGGAGGATATAAGATTCATGCGATTTGCCTCTGATCAAAAGCAAAGGATGAGAGCTTGGTGAAACCACACCATGGAGATCATACAATCTGTGTTGCTTTGCTTTGTTTTCTTTAAGTAACTTTCAACACACTTCTGGAGAAATGTTTGTATGCAAATCATAACATTTATTAACTTTTAAAAAATCTTACTGAAGACCTGCTGCTAAATTCCTTTTGGAAATGCTGTTATTTAAGTTCCAAAAAAAAAAAAAAAAAGGTGATAGGGATGGGATAACAAAAGCAATGCCAAAGACCAGAAGTGTCTAGTTGTTAATTGATGGGCCATTAAGAAACTGGAGGCACAGCTTTGGAAAAGGCCAACTTGGAATCTGTAGCCTCTAAGAAGATGGAATTATGCATAAAGATAGGAATCGTGCAACATTAGAGATTCCATAGCACAGAAGACATGAAAACATGTTGCAGTATATCCCACACTGCCTGGGCTCGTCAGCCTAATTTTCCATCTCTGGTCTCCTGAAACAGGAGGGTGGCTGTGTAGATACTGGCAGGCCTATCACAGCCTTACAGGCCTTTGCTCTTCTGAGAGATACAGGGCACAGGCCGTAATGGTTCACAGCTACAGAGGATGCAATTAACTGCCCACAGACACAGCTGATGTGGAGGCAGAGATGGGTTATTAGAGTCAACAGAAGGGAAGCCTGTTTCAACCGCATGAATGCATACACTGCAATTCATAGGATTTAAAAGCCACAAAAATGCTAAGAACAGCTTCAAGAGTAAGTTAGCACCTGAATCTTCTATCTGAAATCTGCGGTCTGAGAGATCAAGTTAATTATTAAAGCCTTTTATGCTCCACATTAAATTGTTCTCATCTTTATTATTATTACTAAGAAACTGCTTCAAAAAGGCAGTTGGAGATCTATGAGATAACCAAATGCATACAGTCAAACACTCCTCGGGAATCTGTGAGGAAAAAATAAGAGGCGGAAGAAAATTCAGGCAGACATCTTGATTTTGCACTGCTCTAGGCTTTGAATTTGGGATAAGCTCTGCTTTTTCTTTTCCTGTCAGCATATGGCAAAGATCAGCATGCTAACAGGAACATGACATGCTAGACATTACATACATGTCCACTAAAGGAAAAGGACTTGAAGCTTTTGCCTCGAACTGTTTTGAGAATCATTTTAAATAGACACATGTGGTAATTATACAAGGTATTGAGACACAGGGAAAAACAATTATTAAATAAATCAGTCCAGCATCTATCCAACTGAACAGTATCATTTTTTTCTTTTTTTTTACAACAAGCAACAAGCTTTATCTACTTCAGAGGAAGAGTGAGAAATCCCACACCAGACAGAGGAATTGTCTTTCTGCTTTATAACATAGACTGTCTGATACACAGAATAATGCATTTTAATAGCATTCTGAACCACGGCATTTTAAACCAATAGCACTACAACCCTGAATATTCTTATTAACCTTGTAATTCTGTCATATGACTTATGAATCTTATTATATTCCCAGCAACAACAACTGCCAGTGGCAATGAGTTCCAAAGACTAACTATATTTTTGGTAGAGAAAGCATCAGCTTTCATCAAACTGCAAACTTTTCATTTGCACTTGAGTGTCCCCTTCTTGTCTCTTAACATCAGGAAAGCAATTGCTCCTGAATCTGTTCAAGTGCCTCTATTCTGTTTTGGAAAACAAAAGTTTGCCCTCTTTGAATAGTTCTGTACATGGTTTATTAAGCCTCTGTATATAAAAAAAAAAAAATTCAAAATTCATTTTATCTTTCACTAACTCCTTTTTGTTGAAATGGAATGAGACACGTAGTGTGATAACTGGGACATGCCACTGGTATTAAACAACAACCAAAACTGCACCTGAGCTATTCCCTTTACAAAAAACAGAACAAAACAAAACAAACAAACAAACAAAAAAAAAACCCTTGAAAATCACCATAAGTTAAATTACAGTTTAAACACAGTGGGTTTTTGTTTCCCAAGATGCTGCTCTCAATCAGGGACATGCCCAACAGCTGGAATTTCTGTTTTGTCAAAAAAGAGATTTAGGCAAGCAATCATCTCTCTGTCCAGCACTCTGAATGTAGCAATAGACCTAGATCCTGTAATTTGCCTTTTTAGCTATCATTTTTCTACTGTCTCAACTACTTTAATGTCCTTTACATACTCTCTGCATCTCTGTAAAATTCATTTAACTGCTAAGAATTTTAAGTCTGACAACTTGTTACTGTTCTTTTAAAGAGAGATGTCACTATGAAAATCAATAGGTTATATTTTGTAAACTACATTTGAAGGCTACCATTTATGAGCTTTAATACTACCAGCCCTTTGATTCACATCCTTCTACAAGGCAACAACAGCAGTCTGCTGGACTTACTGATTATTTGGTACAATGATTATGCAGTTAAAACAGTCGAGACATCAAGGTTTACCAAAGCATTTATACTGGTGGTAAGACTCAACCTCTACTGCCATGCCACGAACATCCATCTCTAACATCATGGGCCACCATAATGAAATAGGAGGCATTACTTTCAGAGCAGCTCTCATACAGTGGTCTCTTTAGCTTTTCTTACATAGCTTTAGAACTTAAAAATACTTTCACACATTATGTCAGCAAAAAATGTGCTGCGCATTTGCCCTGCTTTGGTTATCACCAACTGCTTGTATCATTTACCTGCCCAGTCTATTCAATACCTCTTCCACTGAAACTGCTGCTTCAGAAAGGGTGTAATTAAATATGTGTCATTAAGTATGGTGCCATCAACAGCAATACTTGTTTTGCAGAAAAGATACAGATGTGGTTTGGCAGCACTTCTTTGGCGACTGTCCATTCTAAAAATCTCAATCCTTTCTGAATGTTTTTAATATTTCTCTGATTGAATCGTCTGTGGTTAAATGACTCCACTCCAATTACCTACCAGCAGAACAGAAGACATAAAATAGTTCCCTAATTTAGCTTACTTATTTCCAAAAGCATCATTTCTGGAAAAAAAAAAAAAAAAAAAAAAAAAAAAAAATATCAATTATAGCATTTCATACAGCTTGCATACATGCAAGTCACAGACTTAAGGATGTTGAAGAGCACCAGTCCAAAGACCTTATTCTGCTATTTTGATGGACTAATCTTACAAGATCATTTTTGTTATACTACTAGATGCAAACGTGTCCAAACTCGAAGCAGATACCAGACTATTTTTGTTATCCCTAGTATTTCTGAATATGCTCCAGTCAGGTAAATATTCTGTCTGGAACTGAAAAAGAAAAAAAAAAGAAAAACATCTAGTCCTGGTAAACCAAATTTTGTCTGGAAATTATATCACAAGTACTTCTGTATCTAGCAATTCTGCACCTGGGGGAATTTCTAGCTTCATTGTTTTTATTGTTTTTATAGTTGTAGAATGATGCACATCAGTCTTAAGAATAATTTTCTCAGATTAGGCCAGCCTTGCTACAGGTGGAGGCTGTTGAATAACATGAGCTCTGTGCTCTGAAGCAATGCTTTATAATTCTGAGTTTCTGTTTTTAGTGATTGTACTTACATGTTGTTCAGTTGGTATGTAACAACTGAACTTCAAGATAAAGGTGTGCTGTTGGGACAGCATCCACTAGCAAATAGAAAGAAGACTACAGAACAAAGAAATAAAAGAAAAAAATACATAAATTTGTGAGGGACAGCCCAGGAGACATCTCATTCATAAGATGAATGCCTCTGATGGGATTCCTAGCACATCCTTTAAAGCTATTCCAAAGCAACCCATTTTGGAAATAAAACCCAAAAGCCTGTGGGTTTTAATTTACTTGTTTTATATTGCTTTGCTTGCTTTGTTTTAAGATTGGGATTTCTTAGTTTTGTTTTGTTTTTGTTTTGTGTATCTTCTTATTATGCCTCATGGACAGCTTGGAAAGATTTCCTGTGCCATGCTACAGCTTGCAAGGCTTGGATTCCTTCTGATCTGCAGTCTCCAGCATTCTGTTTCATATCCGTCTATCAGAAACAGATTAAAACAGCCAAAACATAAAAAAAAATAAAAATAAACATGCTTGAAACTGTTGATGTTTTTTATTCTCTTCATCTATCTTTCCTCAATTCCAGATGGAACCCATTATCTTCCACTTCCTCAGTTAGGAAATGGTTCTCCTGTACGTGTTGTACTGCTGCTCAGACACTGGGCACACTTACATAGCCAGCAACAAATGAATTCTGTCCCCACTGCAAGGAAGCAAGCAAACGAGGGACCAGATACTGTATGGACAAAGTCATGAATACCAGCAAGTAAGACTGGTGAAAAGCAGCTTACCTGAGCCTCAGCACAGCACCATGCTGCACAGGGAGGCTACTCTGCTCCAGACCTGTTTCATCTATCCTGGATACTACTGTATAGACCTTGCCCTCTATATCATTCACTTGTAGGCAGAAACTTGCTAGAAGAGATGGTTACATGGCCGTGTTATTTATATGTGCATAGTTTACTTCCTTTGACACTGCATTGTTTACAATGGAATCCATCCAGCTCGCCATGAGCCTCCTAAAACTACATGTCAGGTCTAAAGCTTGCTTTTAATTTAGTTTTGCTGCACACATTTCTGAAAAGGCAGTGAAAAGAAGCATCTGGATGATTAGTTTATTCTCCCTGAAGAACATGCATAAAGCAGAGGGTGGTGCTTTTTTTTCCACTGATTTCCTTCAGTCCCCAGATGTTCAGCTAATTTCTACAGATCCCTACATGCTTTACAGGAAATGTATAAAACTGCAAGTACAAAAATACTTTCTGACTAAAAAAAGGCACAGCCTGGAGACATCATTTATCATTGTTACCCTGCAGGCTCTTTCCTCTAAAGCCATTCCTTGACTGGAAAGGTGGCTGAACCCCCTTTGCATTGAGGATAGCCAAATAGTCATGCACTTCTAACAGAAACACTTACAGGCTCTTAATTTGCTACAGAGAGGGCTGTTAGGCTGGAAGGAGGAGGTGGATGTAGAGGTGAAGCTGAAGCTGAGAACAGGGTAGTGGTCTCCCCAGATCCTTGTGTGCATACTGGGAACCTGTCTCGCTTGCTGTGCTGCTTATTTTTCCTTTCTAATCTTTCTGATGAAAACATCCTGTTGGTTCACAGCACAGACAAAAGCTCCATTTTCTCTGACAAGCTACATTCCTATAGATCACAAAGGCACTCTTACCTAAACATAGCATCTGAAAAAAACTGACCACTTCTTCCACCTGTTTGCAATCAAATCCTAATAAAAATTTACATTACAACACTAAAATTATGAGTGAAAAGAAGCAGCTCTTCTCATACATGTTCAGTTGCTACAAAGACAGGAAAAGATTGAATTATTTCTCAGTTTTAATAGTATTGAAACAGAATGTTAAACACAAAACAGTTTCATTTTCTTTTCTTTCTTTGAAAGCAAGGCACACTTTGCTACAAAAGAATTAGTAGTATAGGAAATTACATGTGGGAGAAGTTACAGAGTATTATTTTTCTGCCACTTGAATTTCACCACTTCATACTAAACTAGTACTCCATATAAATTGTTCCAAAACAAGATCTTATTTGACCAGACAGTTGGAAAAATATGTGCTGTTTTTTTTTTTTTTTTTCTTTTCTTTTCTATTTTTACTAATATGAATCTTCAGACTGTCTACAGAATACCTTTATACTTTCTAAGGAAAGGGAAGCCACATAAAGAAATGTGAGAAAATATTGGACAGCAGAGGGTCACATTGCTATTCATAGGGACCTGGACAGACTGGAGAAATCAAAGAACCATAGAATTATTAAGGTTGGAAAAGACGTCTAAGACTATCAAGTCCAACCGTCAGCGTGCTGGCAGGAATCTCATGAAGCTCGTGAACAACTTCCCTAGGAGGGAAGGCAGCTTTGCAGAGGCAGATGTGTGGATCCTAGTGGATGCTAGGCTGACTGTGAGATATTAATGTGTCCTTGGGTGCCTTGACCAAGCACAGCCCAAGCAGAGTGCTGAACATGATCCTGCTCTGAGCAGTGGGTTGGCTGAACAGTGCCCCTCTAGTGGAGCCTTCCTACATGAACCATTCTCTAATTCTGTAAGGGGCAGAATACCATGCCACAAAATATCAAATACGAAGTCACACACCACTGAATTTTCATTAGAGTAAAGGTGAGGTGATCAATTTTGTCTTCATAGGCAGTAGGAATAATTTGCCTACCAGAGGGAAAAAAATACATGTGCCAAGCTGAAGTAATTAAGGGCAGCATGCCTTATAGCAGATTGACCACAATACTTCTCTTTACACATCTTTGCCAGTGGGCCAGAAACCACTGTGACACTACCAGCAAGCTTCCTCAGCCCCTCCTTATGGCCTGTGCCATCAGGTCTCACACATGGAAAAGGACCAAAAGGCCATAATTCTGCCCTCTTTTGCTTAGGTCTAAGTGTCTTAGTTTTATCTGGGATTTTCTTCAGAGCATCTGGTATGATGCTGTGTTTTGTTTCTAGGAGAACAAAAAATGCTGATAACACACTGATGTTTATAAACTGGCCAAAGGGATATTCCATACCATATGACATCATGCAGATGGTGTTTTGAAAGGTATATGAGGTCATTTCACTCTCTTCCATTTCCTGGGGACTAGCTGGGCATTAGTCAGAGGGTGGTGAGCAATTGCTTGTGCATCACTTGCTATGTACATTCATATGTATCTATATATACATATTGTGACACTATGCAGTGTTGTACAGAGCCAAGGACACTATCAGTGAAGGGCCCAAGGAGCTGAGAGGGAACAGAATTAGGACAGCTGACTTAAACTGGCCAAAGGGATAGTCCATCTTTTTTCTTTTCTTTATCTTAGTAAATAGTTTTATCTCAATCCACAAGATCTATTTTGTGGTTACTTTTTTCAGTTCTCTCCCCCATCCCACTAGGAAATGGGGGAGTGAATAAATAACTCAGTAGTGCTCAGCCATCCGGTGGGTTAAGCCACAACAGTGACAACAAAGCAAAGATAAAAAAGCATAAACAACAGACAGATAAAGCACGGATACTCTAGGATCAAAACTACATGGTGGAGAAATTAGGTTTCTAGGAACAATGGCAGATTTGAAGCTTTTTCATACAGCCTACTACCCTGACTTGGTTGTCCCTACTGCTCTTCCCCCAAACTGCAAAGCCCATCCCATAAAAAGCTACACAAGCAGGACCCTTTATCAGCAAGATTGGACCCCTCAACAGTATGGGTTGTTTCAAAGACGTGCTGGTAGTCTTTTTAATAATAAAATATTATTGTTAGGATCTCCAATCTGATATTAACTAGACCACAGACAGACATCTACAGATTCATGGAAGTCACAGTTGTACAGACAAGCCCTGTGCAATGAAACATTGATGATATTCTTCCCATAACAACACATACACACATAACGCTTATTTTCATTCCGAGTGGAGAACTGTGTCACAAACATGATTTATTGTGTATCATATGAAGGAGTGATTGCAATGAAATGAAACATTACAAGAAATATATCTTGCTAATTAGAAGTGACAAGAGGGAACATTTACTGCACACATGCAAACAACGGAATTTGTTTATAAAATTCAGAGAATCTTGATTCTTAAAGTATAAGGAAGCTGAGAAAAGAGTTATGTCAGAACTTATCTAAAGATAAAGCTCCACAGCACACAAATTACATGCGTGTACTTACCAGCTGTTCCAGTGTTCTGAAGGCTTTACTTTGCTCTCAGCTTCTCTCCTAAGTGATGGATGGGACTCCATTGTTCTTGCAGGGCTTTGACATTGTTTTGGTTTCATTTCATGATGTTAGGCCTTACTGTTTTCTTTAGTTTTCTCAAATTGATTTAGATTTGCAGGCTGTAGTCTAGTCTCTTAAGAAAGAGACCTCTGCTTGAAGACCTGTCCATCTCATCCAGGAAAGAAATCTGACAGATGACATGAAAGAAAAATCAGAAGTCAGCCACAGAATTTTCAAACCCAGGATCATAGAAGCAGAGTAATCCCACAAAACATTTCCAAGTGTAAGAAAGAATCACAGCAAAAGTCTAAAAGACAAAGTACCGAGTGACAGAGATGGAATACATACAGTGTGAAGGGCATCTTAAATACCCTGTGCTCCTTCAACAGGAGAGATCGTATTAGATAAAGCATGGATAGGGAAAAATAAATGGCAGAATTGTAATCTAAAGGATGAACTAATATGACAGAAGCTTTCATCTGATCTGAAGATAAATTAGGTAAACCACCACTTAGCATCTGTTCTATCTGCTGATTTTTCTATGTTGAAATGTTGCGTGGAAAAATGCCACTCAAATGTTAATCAGCTTTAGCAGATCACGAAAGCACGACCATTCACTGCTGGTGGAAACTTAAGCAGCACAAATCTAAAGATTCTCAGTAAAGCATGGCATGTTGAGAATTTATCTGGAATGTAAACGTGCTACATTTGTAAAGGCAGAGTACAACACTTTGGCTGACTTCAACAGCTGGTTGCAACATAACCAAGAGATGGAGCAATAATGCAGTAATTCTGGGATGCAGTCTTCCCCAGTTCACACAAGCAGGTAGAAAGAGATTCCTAGATATGAAGTACTCCTGTCTGTGAAGATTGTCTTAGCTGCAAATAGCCTGGCTTCGATTTACTTACATGATCAAGAAATCATCATGAATCACAAAACTTCTATTTCGTGGATATTTTATCATGAAGAACAGGGGATACAGAATAATGCAACAAATGCTAGCTACCTTTGAAGTAAATACAAACCTAAAATCTTTACACTAAAAAGAGATAATAACACTCTAATAAGAGAATACACTCCAGCAAACAACTGATGTGTGGCTTCCACACCTGCTGTGAAACCTACACATCTTTTTCTTTGTTTTATTTATTCCTCTCCTTGCCTCATTTTTCTTTTTATTGAATCTTTCTACTTTTCCTGCCTCCTACAATTTTTTTGTTTGTTTGTTTCTTCTTTTTCTAAAGCAGCAAAAAGAGCAGAAGAAATAAACTAAGACAAAGCTATACACCACAAGTTTTGCTGCAATGGTTAATGCAAATAAACACATTTCACTAAGACTACCATAAATGAGGAAATCAGAAGAAAACACCACAGTGCAAACAATTTTTTCTACAACAACAACACATGAAAGAAAGCATTGCCAGGAAACCTGCAGATGTCTTGTGCAGACCTGGCTATTTCTGTAAGCCCATAATGCTTGCTTTGAGGTTTTCAAAGAACTGCAAATTAAATCTGAGTGAAGCAGCTGCTGAACTGCCTGGCTGGCTGCATGTAACTGCTGAGGCCAGAAGGAATATCTTCCACTGGCTCAGCACCTCTGTATCTCAACTACTGTCAGCTGCCAGCAGGGTGTAGGCTAGAATGCTTCCCTACCTGCTTTTGCTTACCATGATGCTGTTGCTTAGCATCACCAAAAAGAATTGCAGTTTGAGCAGAGCTTCAGCCAAGCTAATTACATGAGAGAGGGCTAGAAGTCAAATACAAACCAATGTGTGGGTATCTAGAATAAACAGCCAATTAAATCATAAATATCTCCCACACAGGGACTGACTGAGACAGTCATTACCCAAAAGTGTCTATCACCCTACTCTCCATGAAGGTCCAAATACAGGTTTCTTTTTTAAACATTTAGAAATGATAAGTCAGGCCTCCATAAATATGCTGCTTTATAAATATATAGGTATTTTTAAAGATTGTCTACTACATCTGTTTCCTCGCCCAGCAAAGACACCTCCTAAATTCAGTATGTAAGCAAATAGCATCTTCTTTCTCTCTATATGAAGGAGGATCCAACCATTCATTGTATTAAAGCTCCCTGCACAAGACAGGTGGATGTGTTAGCCACCACCTCCTAGCTGGTCTCTTCTGTACTGTCTATCCCTATATGCCTCTTTCTAGACCATCTCCTTTGTTTCCTCATTCTGTCTACGCAGTCAGATTACACTCATCCAGGCCCATCATAACTGCAGAAAACTTCTTTATGTTTTATTTTATTTTATTTTATTTTATTTTATTTTATTTTATTTTATTTTAAGAATACAAGTTGAAGTTGTCTGTAAGAGAGAAAATAAGATGGCAATCATTTTGCTCCCTTCTGGCTCTACAGACAGAAAGCAGAATGATGAATTAAAATCCCAGGAGATGGACAGTGGGAATAAGGAAACAAAATGAAAGTTGGGGATGAATCTCAGTATCACAAGATGAAATTCACAGCCAAACATTACAAAGAATATTGATATTATTGATATGCTCACTTATGCTGTGAGTGAATTTGGTTCACGTTTTATATCTGTGGAGATGAAGAAAAAAAAGTTTTCAAAATGTTAAAAAGCCTTTTTTTTTTCTTCTTCTTTTTTTTTTTTTTTTTCAGGATTTCTGCACAAATTAGCACCTCTTTGACAAAAACATCTGTATTGCTTTGCAGCCATGGATTCCTTTACATGCTACAGTGAGACAGTATTTTATAAACCTATGACTTCATTTCAAGATTTGCATAAAAAGATTGCTGAAAATCAAATTGTAAGGACAGCTAATCAATCTCCAGAATTATACCCACATTAATATTCTAACTCAACTCATGTATGAAGTTAAAAGCTCTTCCTTTTTCATCAAAGAGCTTCAAACTGCATTACTTCTAACATTTATCCTAGATATATAACAAGCTACTTGGATGTATAACTCAATTACAGGAGCTCTGCTAACATTTATGTCTTTCTAAAGTTAGATTTTTGTGGTTTATGATGTTTGTACTAAGCAATGTGTCAAATGAAGTGCAGCTTCTGGAGTACATTTGTTATTTTACAGAGAACCTGGTGATTTACATCTAATCCTCCTGCTGTTTTCCATACACTGCAGTCCTTCATTTTGAACTTCTGGAATTACATATTAAGACCTAAAAGTATTATAAAACAAAAATGTATGGTTATCATTTTCCAGTTAAAACTTCGAATAACAATGATTTCCAACAGGAATTATAATCTGAAACACTGCATCTTTATTCAGTGTTGTCCTAGTAATCTAATGGCAGCATTTCTCCAGTATATTCCAACTCTTCATTCAGACAACTTTAGATGCCTTGTCTACTTCCCTCCATAAAAAAACCTGTCTGCCCTTAAATTTCCTGCCACTTTAAGTTAATATATTCTTCCTCTGATGTTTGGATGGCTTAATTATCAGTAGCTAATGCCTACATCTACTTATTTCCTTTAAGACATGAGAAGAGTTGCTATTTTATAAAGAAGAGCAGAACAAATGCTGCCATGCTTAGTTTTATTCCACTGAAACTTCACAGAGAGTAAAAGTCAGCAGGGCTACAAAACTGTTATTGTATCAAGCCATTGAACTGAAACCTATAAAAGTTTTACAGATAAATACGCACTGAGTTCTTTCGTACAGGTTGTTTTATCCTCTCATTCCATTACATTATGAAAAAACCCAATACATTACAAGCTGCTTCAGACTGTTTTATAAAACCTTCACATAGCCTTTTCTTTAAAAGACCTAGCCTGGATTTTGCTAAACCTAGGCATCCATTCACAGATACCGTACATAAATTTGAAAGAAAGCAACCGTCAGGTGTCTCAGCTATGGGAAGACCTAACATGAGCTCTTTCAGGTGGCGTTCAAAGAGCTGCCACTGACAGAGCGACCTCCCATCTGAGTATGAAAGCTACCAGAAGTGCAGAAAAGTATCATGCCTCTGTACAGACGACTGTGGATCTCTTGCTGAAATGAAATACTGCTGAGATAAAACACTGGTGAAGATGACTAACAGTGAGAAGCAAGCTGCCTGTGATTTAGCACAGACCCTCAAAACAGTTTTTTTGATGAGGAAGACATCAAGCAACCACTGCTCCTCCACAATTACTATCTCCATAGGAGCATTTCTATTGGCAGTGCTCAGGTCATCTAAAATGCAGTGCACAAGTAGAACAATTTACAGATTTCTTTAGTGAAGTATGTGTAAAGCATCTTCCATTTTTAAGGCGAGTGCTACATAAAGTTCATCACAGAGCTAATTCTTCTTCTAGAAAGAGTACTTGTTTTTAATTTTAACAGTAAATGCAGTGAACGACAGTTTTATATCAAAAGGGAGTTTATCACACAGAAGTAGCTGAAGAAAGTTTTGTATACTAATTTGTTTTATTATAGCCAAATCTGGCGCAGATATGATAACAGTGTCTCCAGTAACTAAGGGACAGAGAGGTCTCCCTACAACAGCATTCATAGATTCAAATGCATTATCATTTTTGGTTTAGGAGATTCTGCCAAAGTAAAAAGGGAAGGAAGGGAGAACAAAAATCACTTTAATAGTAACTAATGAATAAAGAGTGCTTATGCCAATGGAACATATTTATTTGGGGCTATGTTAAGGAAAGAAAAAAAAAAAGCCCTAAGTCTTTTAATATAATTTGAAACCAGACTCTCCCCACAGGAACGGAAAGAATAAAAGCTGTTTGTTGTCTCAAGATCAGGGATGAAGGCACACTGCAACATTTCTGGCAAAAGGTCACTGCCCCCACAGCCACCCTCCCATGGATGCACAGTGCTACTCCAAAGCAGCACAGGGCTCAGGATACAAAGGAAATTAGAGTGCTTTGTTAGAATTACTTTTGTGTAGGGGAATCCAGCAAATGCATATAACAATAATGCTTCTTTGACATTATTTTCCTTACAGAAAGCCTGGTTGGGGAGTGGAAACAAAGAGCAGGAGCCAGCAGGATTAGAGAGACTGCTCTGATAACAGCTAATAAGCAAAAGCTGGAAGCGTTACATCTCCATCTCCTGAAAATGGAGGAGCAGGAGGTGAACATGAAGCTCAACTATAATGATATAGTACAATAAATGTAATATTTTATTTACTAATTTGCAATACTTTAACAAAATTACTGATTCAAAATAATCAAAACTTTGGCTGAGAAGAGTAATTTAAGTCAGAAATCAAACACAAGCAATGAAGCCGGCCAGCACCTGGCAGGCATGGTGTTCTATAAGGCCATGATCTCCATTCCCAGCCTGCCTGCTCCTTGTGCTTCCTTTGAATAGAATGGAAGAAGGAGGCAGGCAGGCAGCAACTAGCTACAAAGGTCTATTTCAGTTCCCTCTAAAAGTATTTTTTCTATCTCTCAATCTTTGGTGGGTGTAGTTGACTTATTTGTTTTCTTTAGTGGCAATTCTGGCATACGAAGATCTGATCTCATTCCCATCTCCTCCCTTCTCAGCTCCTTACTCCTGACCCTGCATCCCAATTCCTTGCCTGCATCAAATGTGCTTTCTTCTTAGCACATATCAATGAGTTTATAGCACAGACGACAAACAATTATGTTAGCACAACTGAGAGGGCTGCAGGAATGGGAAAGAGCAGCCAGGAGAACGGAAAGGGCAAGAACTTCTTGTCTCCAAAGAAAACACACTACAGAACAGCCTCCCAAAAGCTCAGCCAGCTTCAGCCAGGCTTCTGGCTCTCCAGAAATACTCCCAAGGCCTTGGCCCAGCACATCTGCTCCCTCTGCACATCAGCTGCATTTGCCACAATAATGAGAATTTCGCAATACTAGGCATTTTCTGGTAGCCCTTCTGCTATGGAATCAAGAGAATTTCACTTACGTTAAAACAAACAAACAAACAAAGCACTTATTTGAAAGGCAAATTTGCTAATGTTAACAACAATGACACAACATATCTAGAAAGAAAAGAACTGAATGAAATAAATTGTTTATTAATACTTTGATTTCATGACTGCTTGGCCAGTCTCATGAGTGTAAGGCTCAACATGTGCAACATAGCACTCCCATCTGCATTTGACTAGGTTGGACATAGGGTTACTTTCCCTCATTTTTTCCATGGTTTCTCCCTACCAAATCAACTTTCCTATGCCTGTATAATATGAATGGATCTCAAAAACAGAGGTGCTTCTCTCTATACACATACAAAAATAACAATAAAGCAGAAGATTACAAAATTCAGAGAGAAGTCACTGGCTTTATCCATGCCCAGATGGAATTCACAATCAAAATGTGGAACTGATTACTTAGGAAGAGAGAGAAAGGGAAGAGAGAAAGAAAGAAAATTCCAAATAAAGTTTAGGCTTTTTGTAGATATAAAATTATCATACACACACTTCTCAAAATAATCTTATTTTCCAGAAGATAGATTTGTATTTGTTTGCTCTCTCCGTTTACTTCTCTCAATTGGTGTAATGAGAGATTTAGTTGAGCAGATACTTAGTAGAGCATATTTCCTTTATTCTTGAACAAAGACAGGACCTTTCTAATTCTTCCTCAGACAACACAAAACTTTGTTGCCAAGGTTTACATGCAATGGTACACATACAACCAGAGGCATATAGAACCACTTTGATATGGCATGGAGTAGCAGTTTCCATTGGCCTTAGAAGCACCCAAATCCAAGTTGGAAGGCTGATACCCCTCCCCATACGAAGGATCTTCAGCAGCACCCAAGCCTGCTCTGCTTAAGGTACAGGTGCTTCTATTATGACCTGCTCTGGCTCACTGCATAGACATGAAGTCAGATGAGGTACAGGGGCCAAAAAGAGGTGAGATCTCCTTATGAGGCAGAGCAGATTGGGGATGGCAATGGCTGGACCTCTTTTTGCTTGGCACGAGACAAGTAACAAGAAGATAAGGTGATAATGTCTTTGGGGTCCTGGATTTTTGCAAGTGAAGTCATACAAGAAGTACAGCAGAACACAGAATAAAGAACCACTGATGGTGACAACCATACCAATGAAGTTTCGAGAACATCTGCTATTCTTTCCCATGTTCTGGTACCAGCACTGTTGATAAAGCAGTTTCACAAAACTTGGTGAACTAAGAGCTTGCTTTCACCAGCTGCACACTGCCTGTTGGCTTGATGTGTCAGCTTATATGTTCGTTGCTCATCAGATTTCTCCACAAGCCAGTGTAACTTTTGCATTAACTACCTGGAAAAACATGGAGATATTTCTGCTGCTTTAGTGAGTCAATGCAGTTTGGCAGGAGGTTCAGTGAGCACCAGAACTGACACAAAGGAGGAAGCAGATGACATGGCCTGAAATGTGTTAGAGGGAAGAAGTGAAACTGTGGACCAGCTGCCTCAGTCAAGGAGAAAGCATTCTGAGTGACTCTGATCATTTTCTCCTTTACCTTAACTCCTTTCTTGTAAAAGAGATTCATGCAGTAAAAGGCATGTCATTGGAAATGGTGCTGTTCTTCCTAGTATTCATGAACTTCATCCAGTTTTTTCAGCCTAACTTCTTTCTATTTTCCTTGATTTTGAGTTGTCCTGTAGTTAACCAGAAGCCAATTACGTGGCAACTGGAGGATAAACACAGAAATATGTTTATCAGCTTCCCCCCAGCAGTATGCTCACTGTCCATGACTAGCAGCAAGTTCCTCCAATGTGCAAGGTTCTAGCTGTTATTGTATAGCCACATGCTCCAAAGGCATTTCAGCTTCAGCACAGCCGACTGCAGCTCTTCCAAGACAGAGTTACTCCTTTGCTGTGGAAACACAAAAAAGATTTGAGCACAGCACTGCTTCATATCAGAAATAATACAATCGGAGATGGGTTAAGTATGGGAGAAGAATCCAGATCTTGGCCTTGCTTAAATTGAAAGCCTGATACAATAAGAAAAGCCTCAATTAAAAAAATACTGAAAAATATAAAGCTTTTCAAACTCTACAAAGTAGTATCAGAATCCCTGGTAGCTATGACTAAGGATATTCCCTTTCTGCAAAGACATTGTAAATGTTCCCAGGAGGGACAGGCATCAGGAGTTGTTGAGATCCACCCAAAATGAAGACTCATCATTGCACAGACTCTAGTTTTCATCTCCTAAGTGAAAAAATTTCCTTTAAAGTGGAATCTGTAAACTTTAGATAGAAGTATCAAAGAGTATTTTTGTTCTGTAAGAATTGCAATTTAAAAACTTATCAATATGTTATGCTTGTGAAGAGATTGCTTAAGTCCAATATCATTGCAAAAGTAAATGTAGTTTGTTTAAAACATTTATAGCACTTTGCTTGACATCTGGCGGTATTTTAGAGAAAGGACATTGATGTAGTCCAGAGACAGTAAACAAGAAGGATAAAATTTGATGGTTGACATGCACAGAAAGTCTGGAAAACATGAATACCGTGAAATGAAATTGAAGGTTTAAAACTTTTTGAATGATGTTTCATAAAGGAATAGAGCAAAACCAGCAGAATCACTCCGATAAGAAGACAGCACATTTTACAAAACAATAGCAGAGTTCCTTAAATGTTGTTGAATTGACTGTGGTTTTAGGAGTAAAAGTTCTGTTAACCTGCCTCTGTGGTCATACACACAGTAGCACTCAGTAAACCCCATCCTGAGCTTCTTGGGCATTTTTACTAAGATGAAGTCAGCATTCAATTATTTATTGTAGATAATCATACAGATAATTATTGCAGTTATTATACAGATAATATCAATATTCTGACTTTTCTAAACTCAGATGTAGAGGTTCACTTGAGAAAACAGGAAAAAAATCCAAGCTCTTTTAACTAATTTTTTTTTGTGTCACGTTTTAAAGATCAACAACCGTAGGTAAGTGAAAGGACAGATGACAATTTTAATTCTTCTTCTAGAAAGAGCCGCTGCTTTACACACACTCCCATACTCACATGAGAGTGGAAGGACTACAGGAAGAATGCATGTGTCTACAATCAGTGTGTTTCCTGTGCACTGTATCACATTTCTAAGGATGTATGCTTTTTCTCCTCCTCCTTTTCTGTCCTCACTCTGGGATGTATTCAATGGCACTATTGTAATATGAAAGGGAATTAGACTGAAAATAACCATATGCTATTCTGCATGACTCTTCGCTCTGACTGGATTCTAGTGTCAACCCGTCTAGTGACCCGACTCTACCCTGATGAAGCTCTACTGAAACACTCTGTCCTTTTGTCCTTAATTTCTGGCTGCTATACCACCTCTGAGGCTGTACATCACATTTAACTGTCTCTATTTTGAAACCCCACCTTGTCTGCTAACTTCAGGAAGTGCTCAACACTGAGAGGAAAAGAAGCAATGTTTTTTTCGTTGTCTTTTTGTTTGTTTGTTTTTGTTTTTTTTCTTCTTCAGAATGTAAGCACGTGTGACATATGAGGAAGAAATTAAGATGATCAAGTGCACCCTTTCACTGTGGAATGGAGTATGGCACAGAGATCTAGTATAGCACAGTAACCTGCAACAAATGAGCTCCAGAATAAGCAGCAATGTAACTACTCTAGCATCACATCATTTGTGAGTTGTTTAGTCTTGCTGAGAAGCACCACATTAATGCTATTACACTGTTGCCAAGACTCAAGATCCATGGTTTTGTGGGTTTATTGAAATACAAACTCATTTGTGTAAATACAAAACATTGAAAAAGAGCACTTTTGGCAAAATAACATTCGAAAGAAAATAATCTGTTTAACTCATTCATTGTGGTCATTTATGTAACACATACGGGGAAGCTCATAAGTGCGGAGAAACAGCCTCTCTGTCCTGTCCTTCACAGCACAATCTTAGCACACTTGTGGAAGAGCATAGTTTATCATTTTCTTCTCTGTTGTGCCATGAGTAAAGTTTAAGTTAGAGGTTTTGTGTCCTTCTCTAAGCAAAGGTAGAGACTCATTACATCCATCCTCTTCAACCAGTTCCAGTAGCCATGAACATGCTGATCACTGGCTGCAGAGAAAGAGACTGAACCTGTGATGGTGATTAAGGAATTTTTTTGAGAGGTTTTGGTTTCACCTCTTAATCCAGTAAATATCGCAGAGGAGCAGTTTCAAAGACAAGAGCAAACCACAGCAACTCCCCTGCAGCCTATAGCAAAACAAATTCCATGGGAAAGAAAGGGCTGTGGTTCAAATTCCTACCCCAGCAAAGCAAAGACACTACTTGAGGAAAGGTGTTCATTCTCTTCCTCCCCTTTAGAATTGATCTCTGGCCAATCTGCTGTAAAGGAAAGGCTTCTGAGAATAGCACTAAGTCCTGCAAATATTGTTTTGAATGTATTTGTATGGGAACTGCTGAGTCACGGCCTGAACCTCTGATTAATCACCTGAGGTGAGCCTTGAGTCAGCCAGAGGAGCACAGGTGAAGGCAAAATTGCAGGCTGTACACTATGTGTACACATATACAGGCTGTATACTATGAAAAATTTCTTCTTGGAAAGAGTGGCACAGTCTGTCAAGGGAAGTGGTGCAATCAACATCCCTGGAAGTGTTAAAGAAACATAGCGATGTGGCACTGAGGGATGTGGTTAGTGGGTGTGATGGGTTGGTGGTTCAACTTGGTGATCCTAAAGATCTTTTCCAACTTTAATGATTCCATGACTCTATGATTCTATAAGCAAGTTTTCATTCCAAGCACTCGACTAAAATTTCCAAGCTGAGAGTAATCATAAAACTTTCAGGTACAAACAGTAATCAGCTTATAAAAACTGTTTATTTTACATATCCTCTAATTTCCTTGAGCTCCTCCCTAAGATTAAGGTAATGCATATATAAAATCTGACAAGAGCTGTGAAAAACTTTCAGCTGCACATTCACTTGTACCAGGTGTATCTGAGCACAGTCCATTACAATTGCTAACTTTCTCATCTGTTTACCAATGCAAATCCTCCTTAACCAGAGGTCTTTTGCATCAACAGGAATAGTTAAGCTTGTATTTGTTGTACCATATTCATGACTTGTATCACCAACAGCTTAATACATCAACAATGAAATGAGACGGAGCCTAATCATCTCTAAGAGCCATTTCTGTTCACATGAAGGTGATCGCAAAGACAGTGCAGAATGCTCCCTGCAGCTGTATTTCCCAAGGATGCAGACACTCATGAGGAATGCAATGGAGGCTGAACTTGTAAACAGCTGGGTCCTGAATGCCTCTTCCTAAAGGCCATGTCATGGTCTCACTGCTGACAGGTAACGTGTCTTTTGGAGGCCAAACTCTAACAAACTCATGAATGTACATGAGGTAATGAGACTACCCTACCTACAAGGCTCCTGTAAGATGCGCCTTTAGCAGATCAGTGGTCTTTCTGTCAGAAGGGCAGAGCCAGGTGACAGACTTTACACCAGGAAAGCATAGCAGAGTAAGCCAGCCCATACACTGTCTGAACACACAAACCACATTACTAGTACAAAAATGAGCACTAATTTTTTTTGTTGTTGTTGCTTGTTTACTATAATAAAGACTCCTGACTGAAGCTGCAGTGGTTCTTGATAAACTCTCTTTCCTAACTTGACATAAATTTTAGTATTTAACCCAGGAAGAAACACATCTTACCGCCGTTTACTGATGGTTTTTTTCTGCTGTTGAACGGTGCCATCTGCTGGCTCTCCAGAGAACAGTGAGGGTTCAAAAAGCACGGTGTGCTTCAGACGTTGACAGGGACCTCCAGAGATCATTCTGTCCACCGTCTTGGGGAAAATGTTGATCTTAAACTGGGTAACCTGAAGCCCTACATATTCTGACTAAACACTGATTATCTCCCGGTAAAGAGATTCCATCACAGAATCACAGAAGGGTTTGGGTTGG
The DNA here is from genome assembly GCF_019238085.1 of Lagopus leucura. NCBI lineage: Eukaryota > Metazoa > Chordata > Aves > Galliformes > Phasianidae > Lagopus > Lagopus leucura. The sequence goes on from NW_024962262.1 coordinate 58,137,887, forward strand.
AAGAGACCTGAAAGTCCACCCAGCCCCAACCCCTGCCATGGGCAGGGCTGCCCCCCACCAGCTCAGCTGCCTAGGACCCCATCCAACCTGGCCTTGAGTGCCTCCAGGGATGGGGCACCACAGCTTCTCTGGGCAGCTGTGCCAGCACCTTACCACCCTCTGAGCAAAGGATTTCTTCCTAACATCCAACCTAAATATCCCCTTTTAGTTTAAAGTTGTTGCCATTGTTCTGTCATCATCTGCCGTGTAAAAAGTCACTCACCCTGTTTATAAGCTCCCCTCAAATATTGAGAAGCTGCACAGCAATGTCTCCAAAGCCTTCTCTTCTCCAGGTTGATCAGCACAGCTCTCTCAACCTTTCTTTGTCATAAAGGTGCTCCAGCCATCTTCATGGCCTCCTCTGGACCCATTCCAACAACTTCTTTTCCTGCAATGTGTGCTGTTTGCATGATGTTAACAATAATCAGAAACAGAATAATTCATTTTGAAAAGGACCTTTAGGGAGTGATTTAATTCAACCACCAACTCAAAACATAGGTAATGTGTGACAACATAATATGAACAAGTAAGAGTACTATTTATCCCTCTATGGATAATATTAAGCAAGAAAGATGTATGCTCGGTAGTTAGCAAATACTTAAAGGGCCCTAATAGGATGTATTCATGAGTACTGAGGTTCATGTCATTGTAAGACCACTTCTAAAAGTGTCTGAAGATGGGAGTAAAGCAAATGTCACTTCTGTCTTCAATAAGGACAGAACATGACCCAGGGAATTACAGGTTAATCAGCCTCACCCCAAAACCTGGGAAAGGTGATGGGGCATCGAAATTCTGAAAGCCATTTCCATTCATATGAAGGACATGAAAATTATCAGGAGTAATCAGCATGGATTCACCAATGAGAAATAATGCATGATCAACCTGGTCAGGTTGGATAGAGCCAGGCACTTTTCAGTGGTGCCCATTGCCAGAGCAACAGGCAGTGGGCACAAACTGGAATACATGAAGTTCCCCCAAGCATCAGGAAGCACTGGCACAAGCTGTGCAGTCTCCTCCTTGGAGATCTCCAGAAGCCACCTGATGTGGGCCTGGTGCTCTGCCCTGCTTGTCCCTGGTGGCACAGGGGTAGGACCAGTGTGCCCTGACAGTGTCAACCATGACGTGATTCTGTGAATATATCATATCAAATACAAGTCAGCTGGTGCCTTATAAACAAGCAACTAATACTAAAAGTAAATGAAATGTGTATTTTTAAATTCAGTGAATATGTTGCAGGACTTGAGCTGTAGCTCACTAATATACTTTTATAAACATCGAATAGCTGTGACATGCTTCCCCCAAGGTAGTTTTGTTTATATATCTTGTATACACATGATTCTGAACTTTAGTCATTTTCAACTGTACAGCAAAAGCATTCAGCATTGGGGCACATAGGTTTGCTGTATGATAGGAATTTACTTACAATACAAAAGAGTAAATGTAATAACACAGATATTTCACATCTCCTTTAATATGAGGAAAACATTCAAAATCACACAGATCACTTTTATTGAAAAGTAAAGAATATACGCAGGATAATTTAAACCATCATTTTAAATAAGCTTTTAAAACGAGAAGACAGAAAGGTCTGATACTTAGAACTAATTTCCATATGCATCTGAGTTACTGCCTTTACTGATTTTCATTACACCAGGACCAGGAAACAGTTCCATCCTTTAGCCTAAATATAACTTGCTAAAATAAGTGCCCAGAGGATGCATCATAAATATTTAAATTTACATAACACCATGTCTTCATTCAATTCTTTTCTGTTTTTTATGTTTACATTCTTATTAAAAACAAATTGCTTGTCTCACTGCAATTTTCTTCACTGCTTATGTTAGAGTCACCTTAATCATAAATAGTCAACACCAAGGTAGTGTTTTCCAACTGGTTTAATTAACTATAATGTCTTTCAAATGTAGCAGATTGGAAAAGGTCAGTTTATAAAAGCATTCAAATTTAAAAACAATGAGTCACAAGAACTGATACAAATTATAAGAGATGACTGTTTTTGCATGTCATACATACACATTGTAAATTTGGGTTTAGTAGTTATCACTCTCTACATCTACTTTATTTGGAAGAGGAAATTTGGTATTATTCAAATTCTTTGTTGTTTCAGAGCTCCAAACGAGCATTTTACTCAGCTGAAGTAGCTAATATGAAGGAGGCACTCCCTCTGAACCTACAGAATGCCTGTAAGAGGTTACAGTATTTCTGCAAAGTGAGATGGTATTTTTCCACTTTTTACAGAGTGGATCCCAGCAAAGCTTGCTGCCCCACAGTGGGGCTCAACAGTGATTGTGTGGGAGTGCAGACACCAGGTTCCTTAGTGACTTGCAGCTCCATACAGCACGTATTCCTGTTCACAGAATCACATGGACCTCGTGGTTGAGGCTGTGTCCATCAGGCCCAGCCCCTGCCCCAGCAGGACGTCTAGAGCAGAGTGCCATGAGGGACATGGTTAGCGGGCATGATGTGATAGGTTCATGGTTGTACCAGATGATCTTTGTGGTCTTTTCCAGCTTTAAAATGCACAAGCACAACTCTTTTAACACAAAGCAGCAAATTTCAAGCATGAAAATATAATCAGAGATTCACAAATCCTTCATACCTCTTCAAACTATACAGAACAAATGTCTGTGTCTAATTCCATACAGATTTTTCTTCCAGAGATATTAGATTTCATAGCTGAAGGAAATGAGCTCCATCCATCAAACAAGGATGACACCACACCTCACAGTTCTCTCAGCAGGCAGACACTTGCACACAGCAAAGACCACTCTGTTGTCCTTCTTCCTTAAAGCATTCCCCAAAGCATTCCCCCTTTGGCATGACGGAGTTCTTGGTGCAAGTTGTAGCTCAGCAAAAGAGTCTTCTCACAGAGGAGGGGCAGCCTGGGCAGGGAAAAGGCAGAGCAACATGTTTTATTCCTGCAGCAATAATCTTGTTTAAAAATATATTGAATGTTTTATTTGGCATAATTTCAGTTATTGTGATTTCTCTTCCACAAGTAGAAAGAGAAGGGCACTGTGCAGCGGATCCAGACAGGAAGTCATTTAGCTGTCAAGACCTCCTTTTAGAGTTTGAAACTGTTTCCTATCTCAGATTGTAATGAAAAGTCAGAATCTGGAAAAAATATTTTTTTTTTAAGTACAGCCAAGGCACTCTGGTAAGGAAATGATTTGTAAATATTTCAATATAAGCAGCTGTCTCCTCAAAAATTGATTACTCAATATTCCAGGTTAAAGAAACCAAAGAATGTAACAATTTCTGTAGGATTTTTCAGGCCTTATAACTGTTTTTCTTCAACTACACTTTTTACTTTTAATTGCATTCTTAGAACTACGTCATCAGCTTGCTACACATCTGCAGACAAGAAGATGAAAGTCCTACTTATCTTGCTGGAAATGTCCAAGGTTTGAGTTCCTGAATTTAACAGATTGTTAATTTCAGCTGATAAGTCTAGAAAAAAGTTGCTCTTTTTTTTTCCATAAGAAAACAAAACTGTTGCTATTATAAATATTTGTGTTTACTGAATCATTAACAAACTTTTACTATTTAATAGTTTGTATTTTATATATATTTAACATCACACTAGTTATATATATACATATATTTATATATTAATGTGTATACACACTATATTACATATATTTAATATTATTGTATTTTTAGTACTGTTTACTTTCAAATAGGTATAGCAAGGTACAGTTTACAGAATCCAAAATTCTACTATTGCAGCAGAATTACATGTTGTGATAAATCCTTTTGTCTCTACTCATTTCTTGGTGTGCAGTCATGGCACAGATTTTTCAAAACCAGAGGTAGTTTTGTTAGCACTTCTACAAGTAGCAAAGGAAGTGTTTGACCTTTTTGCTAAGCCACACCAACTTGCTTCATGTGGCTGTAGTGACATTCTTCATATGGCTTTGTGTGACATTCCTGGGGCTTCCAAAGGTCACAGTGTTGTAACCAAGTGTTGTAACTAAGTGAATTAGACTTATCCCACATAAACAATGTTTTGAGTCCTGGGAGTTCAGGAAATTGTTCAGATTAATTCAAGCAGTAGCAATTAAGAAATTTTATAAAGATCGTACATTGACAATTCCACAAAAAATGATCTGTAAATAATGCTTTTAAATAAATGATCTAAAATTCCATCTAACTCATCTGTTTTTTTTTTCTGGCCTTAAGTATTTTTGTGAGATCCATGAACTTCAGCGGGTTGGAGCTCAAAACTAGATGCTTCCCAAAATAAGGAAACAAGATGGCATGAAGTTAAAAAAGCAGTTCTTACTGTAGAAATGACAATGATTTTATGCCTTCTATCCAACCTAATATTTTCATTGCAAAGACAGTTTCCCTAAGCTACTCTGATCTAGCATGTAGCTTTTTACTACTTCTGCAGTCAGAGCAAATCCCTCCCCCGAATACTGCAAAAATTCCCAAAGTGAGGGTGGGTACTACTCTCCTTTTCTAATGCCTTTTAATCTACCCCAACCTCATAGCTCCTTCTGATGCCATCTGTCAGACTGACTTTATACTGACCCACCAGGAGCTCTAATATGCATTGCCTATCCAAAAGGGAGTTGATAGTAAGTGCTTGTAGGCATTCTGTCCACACGGAGGGCAGCCAGAGGTGTGGAGCAGTACCTCATAAAGCCCCAGTTTTCCTCTTCAGACTGTTCCTGGTAGATAATTACTGATTGTTGGGCTTAGTTAGGTTTCAGTAGATAAATCATGTGGGTGTGATGAATGTCATGCAAATATTCTCTTTCTGCTGTGTTCTCTGTGAACAAAGTGAACAAGGGCATAATGAAGTGCATAGCTTAGTAGAACACTTTCCTTTGGAGCACCAGAGCATACGTGGCAAAGGACATTTGGCCTTTATACTTGGGTAAGATAACCTGAAAACATACTAAGCTTATAGAAATAATATAGATTTCATCCTTCCTAGTATTTGCTATTGTGTGATTATCGAGGTTAAGAAAAATACACTCATGCATGTACTTACATGTGGTGCAAGATTTTTGCTTCCTGATCTTTTCTACCTGTCACCATTCCATAAATGTGCATTTGTTACAGTTGAAAGAAAGAAATGGGAAATTTCCAGTTCAGGGAACAAACTTGTCAGCACTAGGTCTGTTTTTCTAGTCTGTAAATAGAAGGGTATTCTTTGTTGTTGTTGTTCTCTTTGCTGCTGTAATGACTTCCGTAATATGCTGCAGATGTAATACATTCGTGCATAAAGTAGACTGTGCTCTTTGCCAGAAAGCGTGCATGGCTGTAGAAGGAGAGATGCTCAGACAATGAAGTAACAAAAGTGCCTTATTTAGAAATACAGTATATATTTATCTTCATTTTCCTATGTGATTGAATCCCTTGAAGAATAAATAAATCAACTTCGTTTGTTTATGCAGCTTTAAACACATGCTTTGTAATCATGTATTACCATTGAATTTGAAAACACATATAGAAGACAATGACTCAATATATTCTTTATTGCTGTTTCTACAGTTGGTGTTGTCATATTTATTAATAGTGATAATAAAAATTTCTATGGTATTCTTTTAGGGAAGTAAAATGGAGAAAAAGATAATTCTAGAAGAACTTCTTTTAAAGAAGTCACAACAGAAGAGAAAAATGTCACCAGCTAATTACAAGAAAAGGTTGTTTGTTCTGACAAAAACAAGCCTTGCTTACTACGAATATGGCAAAGAGGTAAAAAGTCATTTTCTTAAGTAAACTATTCAAAGACATTCCTACCATCACCTCCTTCTTCTGGTGCAAAAATTGATTAGGAGCGATGCATTAGAATAGCAGGTGTACTTTGTCTTGAGTAAAATTGAAAAACTAGAGGGCAACATATTCTATTTTCAGTTCAGGAAATCACTTGGCTGCTTACAGCTATGTTTGCCATTGAGCATCTGTTTGCATCCTTTGCAAGACAACAAAACTTAAGCAAGTAATTAACAGTGGCATATGTTTACATACTGTCTTGAATTGGGATGTTTTCCTCATGCAGGCCTCCCTCTGAAGTGATATAAATAAGTGGCTTCAGAAATTACTTGTGTGAGGTATAATTGGTTCCCAATCTTATCCCTCATTCGTATAAAGCAGATGGTTAAGCTATCGATTTTTAGAGACTTACTGTGCATCACATGAGGGTAGATTTCACTCAGCAGATCTCCTGTTGGGAATGCAAATACATTACCCTGGCAACTTATTTCAAAGTTATTGCTTTCTTAGTACATTTGGGTACCTCCAGTGAGATATAATTCATTGGGATCCTGCATGGAAGCCCGTTGAGAATATGCTCCTGCACCTTAGCAAAAAAAATACAAATGCCACAACTAGGCTTCTGGTTTGCAGTTAAGGTGCCTTTCATTTCATTCCTCCTTTTTTCTCCCCTCATTCCCCTTTCGCAGCTGTACTCTTACAGTTGCAGCAGATGTTTTCTCAGATGTAAAGCCATGTCCTATAATTTGTAATTGACTTTAAAAGGAATTTGATTGATATATAAATGTGGTTAGGTCATCAAAAATGTTTTTTATTACTTTTTAAATTTATTACTTTTAACAACCATGAAGCCATGGCTTATCCAGCTTGAGACATGAAATTGCACAGAACAGTAAATCTAGAATATTCCATACTGAGTTAACATTAGTTTACAATCTGCTTTATTTTCCCTTAGAAAAGAGGAAGAAAGAAGGGGTCCATTGAGATTGAGAAAATCCGATGTGTTGAGACAGTGAATCTTGAGGAATCAACACCTCCTGTGAGACAGTATCCTTTTCAGGTTAGTCATGAAATTTGTTTCGTGTTCATTCCATGTGAAATATTCAAATCATCCTAGGATTACACTGATCACTCCTGTCCCAATTGCCAATACCTGCTACATCTGAGTGCCATAGATATTTCCAAAAAAATAGAAAATCTGTCCTTGTTACTGAAGTTGTGACCTTGTTAAAATGTTCTTACTTGACTGGGACAAAATTTGGGTCTAGAATTTTTTCTCTTATGTTCAAATTTCTATCATATTTGCTTTAATACAAAGATCAATACACTTATGTGATTATGATATCTGTAAAGCATAATCAGGGACTTAAAAAATCTCATTTTAATTCCCACTATCTCCACTCCCATCTTTTTGCCCAATGCCAAGTAGAGGTTTTGACTCAAGACTGCCTGATTACTATTCTTTTATTAGACCTCAGTCAGCAAATTCAAGGCTATGCTTTGTGCATGTACCAGAAGATGTAGCTGCACAAAGCACTGTTCAAGAATTAAATAAGGAAACTGTAACTTCAGATTTGCTGCTTTTTATCTCTTTCCCCAGCACGCTCTCCCCAGAGCCTCCATCAGTATCAGTTCTGTGAGCACAGGCAGGCAGTAGATCCCCTTGGAGTGCCACCTGAAGCAGCACAACCACCGACAGCAGGCTGCTTGATAGCGTCTTAATCCATGACCCTGCAAAAATTGCCATGGCCAAGGGCATCCTCTTGAGAAATGCTTAGTTTTTCACTTCCTACTTGCTCCTAAGTGTCATTCCTTTCTTCCTTTCCCTTTTCCCTCACTACTTTTGTGGCAGCAAATGGTGCACTGGTGTTAAATTACTGTGTATATCTCTGGAATTCACTACTCAGATAAGTGGGAAGAAGAATACACACTATAGTCACAGGATGGGGGACTCCATTCTGGGAAAATGTATCGCTGAAGGGGGGGGTTAGGATCCTGATAGCTGATTCTCATCAGTTCCGGTGTGATGCTGTGGCCAAAGGAGCTAATGGCATCTTTGGACATTGACAGAGGCACACACTGAATAAAAGCAGGAAGGCTATACTGCCTTTGTTTTGACACTACAGTGATCTGCAGGAGAATATTGAATCTAGTTCTGGTGACTCTAATTCAAGAAAGATGTTGTAAACTGAAGGGAGGTCAGAGGAGAGTGTCTAATGGATTGGCTAACATGCCTTAAAAAGAAAAGCTCACAGAGATCCACCATTTAACTAAATAAAGAGACAGAAAATAGATTGATCAGTCTGGTATGCTTACAAGAGGGAGTACACATTTAATAACAAGTGCTCTCCAGTGTAGGAACAAAGCAATAAAGCGATACTTGAAATTCATTGCAGATGACTGAAAAGCAATGTATACAAGGGAAAGGAAGCCCTGGACTTAACACATACACACTGCCTATACTAAGCATCACCCAAACAGCAAAGCAGATGTTAGTAATTATTAGATAGGCATCAAATGAGGCTAGCAGAAAGTACACTGAACACAAGAAAAATAAGCTGATTTTTTCATATTGTATAGCTAAATTACTGGACTACTTACTATGGGAGGTTGTAGATACTAGCTACTTGCTTTCAAAGGCAGTTGAGCTAATTTGCAGAAGAAAAACATATATCCAAGGCAAGAGAGTATGAATGCATAACCTTTGGATTAGAATTCCCTGATCCAAAACTGCCCCAAGCTTTTGCTCTGCCTCAGTGTTTGTTTCTGAGTACTTGAAGACAGGTGCTGGCCTGTATAACAACAGCCAGAAGCTTGAAGAGGAGTCTGGAAAAATTGAAGTGGAAAAAATGAGTTTCATTGTGAATTGTAAGGTCTTTTATACATAGAAGACAGGTCTATCTATAAATATTCTATGATACCCCTTTTTTCTTCAGTGGTTCTTTTGGATATGATCCATGGTGGTTAAGGCAGTATACGCAAGGCTTATGTGATGACAGTACTATATATGACCTCCAAAAAACATTGCTAAGTTGTAGAAGTTTGCTATCAACGAATCTTCAAAGCCTAATTTTGGTTTCCAAGTTCTGGCATTTTGGATTTTGGGTCGCATGCTCTCACCATGCTGGCAACCTCTTCCAGATCGTGTACAAAGATGGCCTGCTCTATGTCTATGCACCTGATGAAGAGAGACGGAACAAGTGGCTCGCGGCTTTGCATAGAGGTAAACACTAGCACTTTGTGTGCCACTGTATCCAAATAACCAAATAACTTCAGGGGAGATAGGAAAATACTCTGCTCTATCATTTTATGCCACTCATTCTCACCTTTTTTAAGTCTTACTCATACTTGGTTGAAATGCATTGGTATTTTCAAGAATGAGTTAGAAATTTTAAAAGATGAAAGCTTATTTTGGTATTATTTTTGAACATTTTAAAATTTCCCAATTTTTGTCATATCTTCCAACCAATGCAAGTTAATAGAGAGTTTTGGTATACTGAAACTGTTTCAGTATACCAGTTTTGGTATACTTACTGTGTTCAGTTTTGGGCTCCTCACTACAGGAAAGATGTTGAGGTCCTGGAGCGTGTCCAGAGAAGGGCAATGAAACTGGTGAGGGGTCTGGAGCACAAGTCTTATGAGGATCAGCTGAGGGAGCTGGGATTGTTCAGTCTGGAGAACAGGAAGCTCAGGAGAGACCTCATTGCACTGTACAACTTCCCGAAGGGAGGTTGTGGCGATGAGGGATTTGGCCTCTTCTCCCATGCAATGAGCAGGACATGGGGTAATGGCCGCAAGTTGTATCAGAGGAGGTTTAAATTAGACATAAGGAAGAACATTTTCTCTCAAAGAGTGGTCAGGCACTGGAATGGCTGCTCAGAGAAGTGTTGGAGTTGCTGCCCCTGGCAGTGTTCAAGAGGCATCTGGATGACGTGCTGTGTGATATGGTTTAGTGCTTGTGGTGGCAGTGGTGATGAGGAGACGGTTGGACTAGATGATCTTATGGGTCGTTTCCAACCTTGTGATTCTATGGTTCTATGATTCTATGGTTCTGAAGTAAAATCTTTTAAGATAAAATTTGCAAAGTATAAGATTGTGTGAGTGTTACATTTGTAATGACCGTAAGGCAAATAATAGCAAAAGCATTTCAGCTGCCTACAAGCCTTTTAATAAGTGTATGAAAATACTGGTCACCAAAGATGTGCTGATCCTTTCTGTCCTCTATTGCATGTTCAAAACTTTAGGGTTAAAAATAAGTCACCTCAGGAGCTTTGAAACCCTGTCCAGAAGCAATCACTTTTTAAAGTCTCACTCTACTCATCCTACATTTCTTTTAGCTGTTTTCTGAAGCCAAAAATGCTGTTATGACTTGCAGAACTAATATATCACCAGCACAGTAATTGCATTGGGGCTAGTTTTGTAGGGTAAAGCAATGTTTGGATTATAAATTAAATGTTTCTTTGATAGCATTTCCCTTTGGTATGCTTAAATGTTAGATATATTTTAGCAGATAAACAGATTGGATTTGCCATTTCAGGTATTGGGTATCTGATACTGAGTATCACGGAGTATCGTTTTCTTACAGTAGATAGTTCCAGGAAAATATTCAGTATATTTTGATATTAAAAAATATATTATTTTTATTATTGATTGTGAAATATTTGTAAGATACATGATTTGGAATCATAGCTGTTGCATCCTACTTTGTCTACTGATTGTTTCATAGGACTGCACTGCGTCTTGACACCCAGATGTCAAAAAAGGAGGTAGCTGGTGGGTGTGGAATTCAGACTTGAGCATATATGAAGAAATATAGAATAGAGAACAAAATAGGATGGAAAATGAAATATGAGGATGTGTGTCTAGAGCTAGGAGTTAATAAGCATTAGGAGGTCCCACAGTTGAGTGCAACAGGTTCTATTAAGCAAAAGGAAGATTTCAGTGTTGCAGCTTTTTGTGTTTACTGTGTTCTCTTTATGTTTTCCAGAAATTAAAGAAAATACCAATTTACTAAGCAAATATCATAAAAGATTCTTCACCAATGGGAGGTTTCTCTGTTGCAATCAGACTTGTAAAACGGCCCCTGGATGTACAACTTGGGAGAAATGTAATGTCTTCTTTTGTTTCTATTTATCTAGTCTCAGTGATGCTTTTCACTATATGCCAAATCCAAATGGGAACACTAATGCTGACCCTGCTAAAGAGTTTCTCCCCTTCTTTCTGAAAAGGGGCTACAAGAAAGAAGAGGTCAGACTCTTCAGCAGTGTCTGTTGTGATAGGACAAGGGGAAATGGTTTCAAACTAAAAAAGAGGAGATTTAGATTGGATATAAGGAAGAAGATTTTTATAATAAGGGTGGTAAGGAACAGTTTGCTCAGTAAGGTGTTTGGTACCCCATCCCTGGAGCCATTCAAGGTGAAGCTGGACAGGGCTCTGAGCACCCTTATCAAGCTGTAGGTGTTCCTGTTCATTGCAGAAGAATTGGACTACATGGCCTTCCAACTCAAATAATTCTATGATTCTACGAAAATGATATCTGTTTTGTTTGATCTAAGAAGATGGTGACATTTTTACCCACAAAATAGTCAAAATGGAAATATTTTCTCCTTTATGCTTAAAATCTCTAGATAAATTGTAGTATTATGCTCAAAGACTCCTCAGTTGATGAGGTTCCCACAACCAGACAGGTAGAAACAATGTGATTTAACTTGCAATATATATATGTATATGTATATGTATATGTATATGTATATGTATATGTATATGTATATGTATATGTATAT